>NW_016157550.1:206886-252566 GCF_001687245.7 Rhagoletis zephyria
GCGAGCTAAGGAGCACAGTTGATGCCAAAA
Source organism: Rhagoletis zephyria (assembly GCF_001687245.7). NCBI lineage: Eukaryota > Metazoa > Arthropoda > Insecta > Diptera > Tephritidae > Rhagoletis > Rhagoletis zephyria. The sequence continues at coordinate 206,917 of NW_016157550.1, forward strand.
GCCACCGTTTTTAATTCGTATAAGCTAATTGGTTCTCTTGGGCAGGTGCGAAAAACTATGCGCTGATATTTCGTTTGATTCTCATTTACAAATATTTGCCGATACATTTTCTCTATATCGCTGTTGAAGACGTATTGGAACAGTCTCCAACGGAGTATGAGGATCGTTAAATCGGCCTGAAGTACAGGACCTGGAAGGAGGACATCATTCAAACTCATGCCATTAGCGGTTGGGCATGATGCGTTGAATACAACCCTGACCTTTGTAGTGGTACTTTCTTCCTTTAAAACGGCGTGGTGCGGTAAAAAATAGCAGTCCGTTGAATCTGGTGAAATGTTTTTGTTAATTTTTGACATATGTGCTAGGGTCTCGTATTCCGATACAACCCGGTTGTATTCTGTTTGAAGGACAGGCTTTTTCGCTAGTCGCGTCTCGTTCCGGTAGAACTGAGAGCATGCACTTTTCAGCGAAGGTCCTAAGCACACATTTTTCGGAAAATCCCGTTTAAAAGGTAGAGACACAATGTATTTTCCATCGGTATTTCGTGTTGTAGTTGCTTTGAAGAGCTCTTCGCAGTATTTATCATCTTCGTTGATGCCTTTTTTCTTTGGGACATCCTCCAGCTCCCAAAATGCAGCTAGCTGCTTGTCCAACGTGACTTCGTTAAAATACGATACGATATTGTTAGTTGGACTGACTGACTCAGCGCGACCAGTCAGTATCCAACCGAACACGGTCTCTTGCGCGAGAAGCGTATTTAATACGTTCTTCCTCATTCCGCTTAAAATTATTTGCGGGTAAATATCTCCTCCTAAGACCAGGTCAACTGGCTCATTGACGAAGAATCTTTTGTCCGCCAAGACCAAGTCTGGGAACGATTGCCGCGTCATTGCGCTTATCTGACAAGTCGGAAGATCCCCGGTTAATTGTGGTAAAACCAGCACAATTGCTTCTATATTAATTAACGGGTCTGTGGGTGAACGAAGTTGAATAGCACACGCTTCTTTTACTTGCGCAGATACAGAGTTATTGATGCCCGAAACTTGGGCATGCAAGCATTTTGATGGCAGGTTGATTCTCCGTTTGAGTGTCTCAGTAATGAACGAGCACTCAGAACCAGAATCTATAACCGCTCTAGCCGAAAAATGTATACCATTATAGTGTATGTTTACGCGTGCTGTTCCTAACAAAACTCCTTTACTTGTATTTGCGTAACAAGAATTTACATTTGTAACCGATTTGATGTTTCCTTTTCCAGATTCGCGTCTTGATTGAGCCTGGTTTGGAGTAGATTCCACGCTACCCGATGGATCAGTTGTCGCTTTTGGCTGAATTGGCATATGGAGCAACTTGTGATGTCTCGAATGACAAGTGCTGCAGTTAAATGAGCTGGTACATCTTGAGACTGTGTGCCCAGCAGATAGACAATTCAAGCAACTGCGAATGCTCTTCACGTAATCTACTCGCTCCGTCGGCTTTAGACGCAAAAATCTGTCGCACTTTGATAGCTTGTGTGCATTGCTGTTGCACATTTTACATGTTGCCTTTGCTACACTGGCTTGAAAGGCGCCAAGCTTTTTTGCAGGCGTCTCTGCAGAATTCCGCGAGCTTGGTGGTTTAAGTTTCGAAACTATATCCCCCCTAAGACCTGTGACGGTTTCCAGTGTTTGAAACCGATTGGATAGGAATTTATCCATATCTACCCATTTGGAAATCTCAGTTTTATTTTCTATGGTTTGCTCCCATAGTGCCAGTGTCGTTTCTGGCAGTTTTGTCGAACACAAATATGTGAATATTGCATCCCAATTTGAAACATCAATCTGATGACACTGAAGCGACGAGATGCAATTATTTATGTCGCGTTGCAGTTTCTTGATAGAGCTACCGCATTCACTCTCAACTGCGTTCAAATTAAACAATACCTTTAACTGAGCGTTGACGAGGATACGTTTATTTTCGTACCTGTCACAAAGATTTTTCCAGGCTGCACCAAAGCCATCGTTGGTTAATGGGGATCTCTGCACTATTTCCTTAGCCTCCCCTTGAGTCTTTTGCCGGAGCTGATATAGTTTCTCAACTGGGATAAGGCGCTTATTGAGAATATATATAGCCGTAAACATATCCCTAAACGATGGCCACGAAAGATAATCTCCTTTAAAAATGTCTGTGTCACAAGGAGGGAGATGAATATTAAGCTCGCGACCTGACTTGTATTCGCTCTCCTTTTCAGTCTTTGCGAGTTGCTCTGAAAGATCAGCCATCGCTGCTTGGCACCGCAAAAAACTGAAGTAGGTGCTTTTATACTTCTTTTTAACCGATGACAGGTCTTTGGTTTCGAGCTCTTTTGATGCGCAAAGCTCCTCATAAGACCCCTTTACCCTTTCCCACAGAGCCTTTAATTCATCCCTTTGGAAAGCTAAGGAGTGCTTTGTGTGCTCTGATGGTTGCATAGTATTGTAGTCAGATTCGAATTCTGCTACTGAATCTGCCTGACGAATAAAGGTATCCATTTTTGACAACCGAAGACCACTCAATTGGACGCAAGAAAATAAATTTGTCTGTAGTAATAGAAATCGCCGATTTGTAGGAAAATATTGCCACTAACCGCTTAGCCCGAAATAAGCTTAGTTCTTATGAGAACAACAAAGGATAACTTGTATATTTAAATAACGATTTATTTATTTTGCAGCCAAGTAAGACTGTCGAATACGTAATTACGTATGTATATGTGCGTATATACAAAAAATGTGCAAGTCACTCGCCACCCAACTTCACCGAAAAATGTGATATACGTGTGTAAATGATTGAAATTCACAATATGTAATTTATTTAAAATTTGCGATCAAAAAATTGTGTTTATTCAAGCGCGGCTGTGATTTTGTGCAACAAACAAATAAATTGGGGGAAACAACCCAGTGAAGTGATCAGCAATATGTACAAGCGCGCCACTAATAATAGACAAGTGCAATGTGAAAAGAAACCAAAGGAGTTTCGCAAAATATACTTGAAGTTACGCGATTAATAAAATGCAAATAAAAGTGAAAGCCAGTAAAATAAGAAAAAACTAAATTCTGTGCTTTGCAAGAAAAGAATAAATTTTATCAATCTTGTGCTTCGGTAAATGCGACTGGTATTTTTACACAAACAACACCGTATCAAGAATCAAAATGGACGTTCGCGCAATTCGTTAATGTTAGCCGATACACCAATAAACGTGAAAATGTTCTATATTTTTTGTTTTCGGAAAAATATTAAGCACTGAGTTTTCTTCCCTTTTTATTTTTACAAAATAATCACGCGCGTTTTTTTTTTTTGTTCGAATTCGTACACACACAAGTGCAATGAAATTCAACCACGTACCTTAATGTGTTGTTATATGCTGTGTAGTGCGATATGCTTGTTTGTTAAAAAATGTTTTGCTGACACTAGTGCTGCTGTGATGCAAACGTGATGCTGTGATGCAATAAAAAACGTTGATTTGATGAACACCCGGTTAAGCGATGAACCAAAAACCGCTGCTTGTGTAGCAAACCGAAGAAAAACGCTTGGTATAGCTCTTGTGGCACGTTGGTTGTGGTGCGAAAAACTCAGGTTGTCGTAGACGAACGTGATGCTGTTGTGACCAATGTGGAAAAATGTGGCGATCGGTTGAGGCAGTTGAAAAACTCCGATGTGATTCTATGTGGGTGTTGGTGGTAGAAAAAATTAGCGAGCTGCTATCACAATTCCACGTTCCTCTCAGCCGTGAGCGTGCAAAATACGATATATCCTGGAGTAAACAAGCCGCTCTCATGAACTCATTCAAGACTAATTTGAGTGAGGAAATGTTGAAGATTCAAGAACAAAAGCTGGCACGCTGGGAGTTACATTTCCGTGATTTTGGGCGCGGCATTTCAATGTTTCGTACAACAGAAGTAATTAATTTGATTGTGGAAGGCATTCCTGATAAACTGCGTCAGGAGATCTGGCTAGTATTTTCCGGTGCAATACACGATAAGGATATGAATCCTGGCCTATATGAAGACTTGGTTGAAAAAGCTGCATGTATTAAACAATCCTCTATACACGACGAAATTGATCGCGACCTTCACCGTTCGCTGCCAGAACACCCGGCGTTTCACCATGCAGACGGTATAGGCGCACTGAGACGCGTATTGCAAGCATACGCATTGCGCAATCCTCACGTGGGTTACTGTCAAGCCATGAATATCGTTTCATCAGTATTTCTGCTATTTTGCGACGAAGAGAATGCATTCTGGTTGCTAGCAAGCCTTTGTGAAAACTTGCTGCCTGACTACTACAAAGACAAAGTAGTAGGTGCACAAATCGATCAAAGCGTATTAAATGAGCTCGTTGAGACATATCTACCCGAGTTGCATAGTCACTTGGAGCAGTTGGGTATAATTCGTATGATCTCACTGTCGTGACTATTAACTATTTTCATAAGTGTCATTTCATATGAAAGTTCATTACATATAATCGATTGTTTCTTTTACGATGGTGCCAAGATAATTTTTGTGATTGCACTCCAAATTCTGGAATGGAACTGCGAACAGCTACTCAAATGCAACGATGACGGCGAAGCTATGCCGGTGCTTTCTAAATTCTTGGACGGAATTTACAATCCAGAATATCAACTACCAACACCAGCGGATAAGCGAAAATCTAAAACACAATCAGTGCAAATGCTTATCCACGATGCGTACACGAAGTTTGGCTCCAAGATTTCTCAACAGAAAATCGAAGAATTAAGAAATAAGCACCGACGTCTTACCATACGTCAATTCGATATTGACAATGAAAATACAATTGTGAAATTCCATACCGACAACATGTACTTTGATAAAGAGGAGCTTCATCTACTTCTAGCCATTATACGAGAGGAGAAATCGACTCCACGTAAAGTGTTGCAACAAAAAGCGCACTCGTTGCGCTTCATTAAGGAAATTATCCATTTGAAAACGACCGGTGATCTAAAATGCGTAGTAACGAGTTCAATATATCTCGTCCCAACAGTCTGTAATGAAATGAATGAGTTGAATAACTAATAATTTACTAATTACTACCAAACTTACCACGTGCCAAATCCAGAATGAAATTTTCAGTCATTCAGGAAGTTATTGCTGTGTCAAAACTTTGACATACGATTAGCTCAAAGTTTGACATACGTGATTGGGCGAAAGGAGAGCCTTCATAAATGTATGGCAAGCAGCACCATCTGGTTGTCAGTTGCACAACTTGAGAATAAACGGCGAAAAAAAAAATGTATTTTGTGGTGCATGCTGTACAGTGTTGCCAGGTGATTATAGTGAGAAAGCGTTAGTGTGGTTATCAAAAAGTGCCTTTTGCATGTAAAAATCGTCAACATGTAAAAAATTTTAACAAACAACTAGGAAGCCTTTTGTTTCTTTTTAATTTATGCTAGCTTCTAATTGCTGTATATAAGAATAAAAAGTTTTACTTTGTTGTACGAAATTTTAAAAATTCGCATTTCATTTAACAAAATATTTTTAATTGGAATAAAATTACAGTTTAATCTTCATTTTTTTGTTCTCAAACTGCAACTTCACTATGTGCATTAAAAACTGTTCATAATCACTTAGTTTCTACCTGGCAACACTGATGTACTATTTACTGGCTTAGCCCGGTCTCGAACCCATAGTGAGGAAATTTTCTTTCGCCGTGCCAGGCCAAGTGGTGAAACTCACCACAAAACCACAAATCACACCTTTTACGAGATTACAAATTTCACGGTGTGTTCGGGGAAATAGTGATCGAAAAGTTTGTACTACATAAAGGTCTGTTCGATGCAAAAGCAAATGGCAACAAATGTAATGGAATAAAAATCTTATAGCGATGGTCACCTTCCACAGATCTGTTTTAACCCAAATACGAAACCTTACGCTCAAAGTCATAGAAAATAAAGAAGACTTTAACCGCTTTTTAAATTGAAGCTTTTTTATAAAAACGCCACTTTGTAGAGCTTTGTAAGTCTATTTATTTTTTAAGAGTAAGACCATTAGTCTATACTTAATACCGCACAAGTACGCGGAGACTGAAAGTCTGAATTGGCCCAGTTTTGTACTTCACCAAGTCAAAACAAATTAAATAAATAAACAAATAGTATATATATATATATATATATATATGTACATAAGTATATCACACGTATATATAAAATGTGCTTTCACGAGATATACAGGCATACATATATTCGCCACTTGCCACCCAACCCAAAACTAATAGTACGTAACTTTTTACACCTACGGACATAACTACGAGACTCATTTACAGAATGACTCGTTTCTCGGCTAATCGCGCACATGCAGAAGAACGCGCTGATAAATTCACGGTTCTATGCCGGCTATGCGGCGGAGCGCATGGCATTCGACTATGCCCCCTTTACCGCGGCAAAGCGGTCGAAGCAAGGCTGCGTGCAGTCCTGCTGCATAAATATTGCCCAAACTGCCTCTCGCCGTTCCACCGCCTCGACATGTGCAGCAGCACGGATCGATGCCACCGATGTCGCGAAAAGCATCACACCTCGCTCCATCTCGATGACTGCGAAGACCAAAGGCACCCAGCGAACGCGATCAACGACGGCGAGAGCTCGGACGGGGCACTCTCTATCGACGTTACGGAGCAGACGAAGTCGTGGGCGCAGCAGGTCGAAGAGGAGGAGTTAGAGGGGTCAGAGAGGACAGACTCTTCCCCACATGAGCGACAAAAGCGCAACTCTGGAACTGGCACACCGAGACCGTTAGACAAGTTACAACCACGCGCGGGCGACGCGGAAACTCGTTCTTTCCGCTCGCCAACGCGTGCACAACACAACTGGCGCGACGCGGAAACTCGTCCTTTCCGCTCGCAAATGCGTCAGCAATACAACCGACGCGACGCGGAAACTCGTCCTTTCCGCTCGCAAACGCGTCAACAACACAACTGGCGGCAACACGGCGGCGCGGAAACCAGTCCTTTCCGCCCGGCATCACGATCGCAACGCAAGCCAAAACGACACGACGGCGCGGAAACTCGTACTTTCCGCTCGTCTAAGCGATCGTCTAGGCTACGCAAAGCAGCACCATACCACAAAACGCGCACAAACGACAGCAACATCAATAGTCGTGCCTTACAACGCGCTCCACCGACCGGCTTCCGAACGGGCCGCCTAGTGCAAAGCGCCATATCAACGCCGATCATTCGTGCGCTTATCCCCATCGCGCCGACCGCAATAGTGCGGATTGAAGCAAGGGGCCGCCTTCATTTGGTTCGCGCAATGATTGACCCTTGCGCACCAAACTCATTGGTTGATTCGGAACTGGTGAGAGATCTCCAACTGGAACGCAACGGATCAGGACGTCTGCAGCGTTGCACGGTCACCATGCGAGGAAGATACAGCAGCTCCGACCGCATTACGACACAAGCAGTCGTGCTGGACCACCATATACGTCTGAGTCCACCGTCGAACCTGGACCCTAAGGTTGCGGCGCCGTTCCAGTTCATGCGCTTGGCGGATCCGCAATTCTTCCGCGCGTCACCAATACGCCTCACACTGGGCCTCGATTTGCATGCGCAGATGATGGTGAGCGGGACCCCCCCATCCACCGTGGGTGGTCTCCTGGTCCAGGCGACCATATACGGTCTGGTTGTTTCGGGAGCCTGCCAACCATAAACGTAGAGATTAAGAAGACAAAACCACACATACACACACACTCATCACACACATACCTTAAAATTTAAATAAAAAAAAAGTGCATTGAAATTCCAAACCACGTCTGCTTAAATTAACAAAGTCCCTTTCTCCACAGCCTCAGATGAGCCGGTCGCGACGAAAGCGTTGGCGAAAAAGCAGACCCGCGCAGTACAAAATCCGCGCTGCATATTATAGTTAGTCCTTAAGACTTTCCTCACGTGCGTGTGACGGTTGAGACGCGACTCCTTTTTTTTTCATAGCTTGCTTACCGCAAGGGGGCCGGTATGTTTAGGTCCGCGACCTAAATATATTGCACCACCCTAATCCGCGTTTTGTCACTTGATGTAAGAGCACACAAACACATACATAAGTTACGGCTATCTTTCCAGCCTCTAACAATAAGCCCCACTGTACGGTAACTTATTGGAGGGGAAACTTAACGAAAGTTACCGTGCGGTGGGCTACATCCCTTTTCGTTTGTTAGCACTCTGTCACTTCTTAGAAGACAGCAAGGAGATCACGTCAGCCATCACACCACGTTCGGTAAGCCAACTCTTGTGTGCCACACTATTCACACTCATAGATATTTACAAATAAAACGATTTTAATTTCATTGCACTAAAACCACTGTGTCTTTTATTTGCTCCTATTTTCGTTACATTAACTTTACGCTGGTGCGCTCCATCTTCGTGCGACGCCACCTGCGTAAATAAAAAAAATGTCCATCGATAACTTAAATCTGTGACACACAATGGCTAGAGGCGTCGCCTGAGTGCATTCTTTCTTATGTTTATGTATGTGCCAGTTTAACCGTTATATATTTTTTATCTACTCGTTTATTCCATGGGGTCTTCATACTTTATTTAAATTTAAAAAATTAACTTACTATACGGATTTAAAAATGTTAAAATTCACTGCGGGAAATTTTTTGTATTCTCTCTTTGTCTTCGCCTTCTCTTTTTTGCCTTTAGAAGTTTTGAAAAAAGGTTTTGAACGAACCATTATATCACATTCCTTGGCAAGTTTTGAAAGAATATTTTCGATACTAAATTTTATTAAAACAAAATGTCGAAATCAGCTTCATATAGAAACAGTGTCTTCGTTAATTAAGAAAGATATGTTCTTAAATATCATAACTTTAAGACACTCACATATTGACTAGATTTGATTATTTATTTTATTATATTTTAATTTTAATTATTTGTTTATAAAAATATAGTTTATTCCTTAACAAACACTAAATGAAAATAGGTTTAACCTTTGAACAACATTAAAAAAATCGACAAACTTTCTTAAAAATTTCGAACTTNTTATTAATATTTAATTATTTGTTTATAAAAATATAGTTTATTCCTTAACAAACACTAAATGAAAATAGGTTTAACCTTTGAACAACATTAAAAAAATCGACAAACTTTCTTAAAAATTTCGAACTTTCTATTTCAATTTTATCTCTTAATATTTTGCAGTTTTTTAGCTCATTCAATTTTAGTCTTCTAAAGGTGCAAATTTAACCCATTTGCGCCCACCGTGCCCAATCGAGGACGATTACAACTTTGTTAAAATGTTTGTTTGTAAACTCAAGTAGGCGTTTTCAGNTCTAAAGGTGCAAATTTAACCCATTTGCGCCCACCGTGCCCAATCGAGGACGGTTACAACTTTGTTAAAATGTTTGTTTGTAAACTCAAGTAGGCGTTTTCAGTTTTTTGCGGAAAGTTCTTTTCTGTTTGAGATTACACTGATTCGTTTGCAGTGATTGTACGAGTTGCAGTATTTGCAAAGAAAGTACATATTTTTAATGAATACTTTTAGAACTTTAAAAGTTTATTGAAAATATTTTGATTCTAACATTGTGAAGATTATAATAAAAACAAAAATTTTCGATTTGCGAGTTTTTCTACGACTAAAGGTAATAAAATATACTGATGTCCCTGATTGGGGACAATGGGCACATGGATGGTAAACAAAATTTCTGCAGATCGGTTTCCACTAAAAAATTGCAAAAACTGTGTTTAGTGCAAGAAATGATTTCCGTGGTTTAGAGGAGGCCATTGAAGCTTTAATCAGGGAAGACAACTCTGATATAGATTTTTCTTTAGTGACTCTCCCCCCCCCCCGAGCCTAGTGCACTTACAGATGAAGAAGAAGGTGATGATAACGATCCAGGCCAATGATATCCCGAAAGATATTCCAGGTCATATTGAGATATTTGTCAACAGAGAAGAGGAGGAATGGGACAGTAGTGAAGAAGAGCCGTTGGCATCCATTCCATCCAAGAGGCGCAGAATAGACGCTCAGGAGCCCTGTTGGCGTAAAGTACACTCAAACTTTGAGCCCTCTCTTATTGAAAATAATAATGTTACCGCAATACGTGAAAGCTTGATTACATTATTGACAAAAATGCTGTAAATATCTTTGAAATGTTTTTTGATGAGGAAGTCATGAGTATGATCGTTCAGTATACAAAGTTATATGCATTTCAAAACAATAAGCACAGCTTCGTCATAACTGTTGAAGATTTGAAAACATACTTCGGTATGCTTCTTCTGACTGGCTATCATAACTTGCCCAGAGAACGTATGTATTGGTCTTTAGACGACGACTGCAGTATGACTATAATTACAAAAGCAATGCCAAAAAATAGATTTTTGGAAATAAAGAGGTTTCTCCATTTTTGTGACAATTGCCTCGCTGCTGAGACTTCAGACAGGTTACTCAAAGTGCGGCCTCTCGCTGATATGCTTATGAAAAAATGTATGCAGTGGGTGTATTTCATGTTGATTTGTGTATAGACGAGTCAATGGTTTATTCGAGGCAAGCCAATACGCTGGATATAAAAATTGGATGCTTGCCAGTTCAGACGGATTTTGCTACGCATTTGACATTTACTGTGGCAAGACCCAGGCTAGTGGCAAAACTTGTGAGCCGTTGGGAACAAGAGTAGTAAATCTTCTACTAAATAAACTCGATACTGATCCCAAGGACCATATTGTCTATTTTGATATTTATACCCGAGCGCACTTGTGCACAAGGGTATTATAACTTTGTTCACATAACGGTTGTTTGTAACAGGCAAAACGAATCGAGATAGATATAGACAAATGTATACATAAATGATCAGAATGAAAANATCAGTAAATATTAAAGCTAATTTATTCAAAATTGATGGTTGCAACAATTTTTTACCAAGAAATACGCTTATGATACAATTTTGGAAAATGGGCGTGGCACCGCCCACTTATGATCACATATATGTATCTCGCTAACCGTTCTAGCAATTTGAACCAAACTCGGTATGGTTATTGTGCTAGCCACGTATAAGCAAAGCGTTGAAAATTATTGAAATCGGACTAAAATTATGACCGCTTTTCATATAACGGTATATTTCAGAAATGCTTGAAACTGCAATATTTCGAAATTTAAGGACGCTAATTTACTTAAAATTTCTACACCCCGGCTTATCGTGTAGCAGTAGCTTTCGGAAAGGTGGAAAACATATATTTAATAATTGCGCCGGGTATTTAATGTTCGGCTCCGCCCGAACTTAGACTTTCTTACTTGTTTTTTTTTATTGTTATGCATTGTTGCGAGACTTACGAAAATCGGGATGCCGTGCCACATGAACTGTGCGTGAAGGAAGAACAAAAAACTGCCCTCTAATATCTGGGAAAGACATGAAGAAAAAAGATCGTACAGAGTTTGATTACAGATTTGACACAGTGAACCGGGTACTATTCGTTCGATGGCTGTATAATAGTGTATGCACGATGGGTTCAAACTATGACAGTCCTTTTCGATTAGGCAAAACCAAGAGATGGAGTTCCATTGCCAAGCAAAAAGTGGATGTAAATATACCTCATGTATCCCAAAGTTACAATAAAGGCATGGGCGGATTTAATAGAGCAGATAAATCAATATCGCTAGTAGAGGTGGGTATTGTTCACCACACGCTTGACTTAACAGTTAGCAATTCCTGGCGTTTACACCTTTTGTGCAACAGTGTCAAGTTAAAGTGTGTTTGCATTGTTCAACTTTGCGTTCAACATTTGCGTTCAACTCAGCGCAGGGTTGCACGAAAAAAAGTTGAATGGCTAAAAATATCAAAATATGAAAAAATATCAAAATATTCGCCATAAAAAGGTGTTTGCATTGTTCAACTTTGGATTCAACTTTTGGTTGAATGGCCTTTCAACTAATCGCTTTCAACAAAGTTGGTCGCCAGCCAACATTTAGCCATTCAACTTTTTTTTCGTGCAACCCTGCGTTGAGTTGAACGCAATTGTTGAACGCAAAGTTGAATAATGCAAACACTGCTTTAGATCAACTACAATTCCGACGCAACATAGCTCGTCATTATCTGCGATAGATTGCCCCTCAACGTGTGCGCCCTACAGCAAGTTTGATGCCGAGTGTACAATATGATGGCTATGGTCACTTTCCACAAAAGTTGTCAAAACAACTTCGATGTACAGTTTGCCATAGTAAAGTACGCTGGCAATAAAAACTTTGTGTCTTGAAAATAAATGTTTTGAAAAATTTCGTACTGAATAAGCCCAGTGTCCCCATTTGTGGACGGCCTTTTTTATATGTTAAAATCAAAAATTAAAAAGTATTTTTGTGTTTTGTGTTCAATTTGATTATTTTTAACATAAAAATAAATTCTACTTAACTTTTATTCCTCTACATTTTTCTTGGGCGCAAATGGGTTAAAGTAGCTGCGATTTACAGTTGATATATGGCATATTTTTGACGATGTCGGTAATTTTCTTCCATATTATCTAAGTATGTTCGACGATTTTTTTTATGAAGAAAATGAGCAACGCCTTCATCAAAAAAAATATATTATATACTAAAAATCAACGATAAGTCGCAGCTATGTATTTTAAACTTGCGCTTTATTTGAATTGATCGGGCTACAAAACTGCATACTCAAAATATGTATTTCTAGGAAATCTAATTAAAAAGCTTTACGAAAGTTTGTTGATTTTTTTAACGTTGCGCAAAGATTAAACTTTGGATTTATACGGGTTTTGTTAAAGTGTAAATGCATTTTTATAAACAAATAATTAAAATTAAATAATTTTAAGATAAATGGCGAATCTAGTTAACATGTGTAAAGTTTTGATAAGCACTTGAAATGTAAAGTTTTAGCACTGAATTCAAAGGAGATGTCTCTTTTATCCATTTATAATAACTTAAAAAAATTTTTTTGTTAAGAAGTGTATCTTAAAATATCTGCCTTTACATTTATGTTATGTTAGTTATGTTATATTTGGGGGAAATATCCCCCAAATCCCCCCTGGCTATGCCACTGCTTACATCATATACCTACTTAAAGAGTTCAAACCTTTGTGTGAAGGTCAGTGACCATATCAATCAGGGAAATCTGCTATTACGGCAACACATTGTCTAACTCAGGTAATTGAAAAGGCATTGCTATAAGCACATAGTCCTTTACGGGTTTCTTGACATTCCAGCAAAATCCAAGGCCATCATATGCCCGCAAGATATTCCCAATATAATAACTGCATGGAACATAAGCATGTTGAATCCAGGACTATAATATTAGAACAAAGAGGCGTTAGGCATGAGATCCTGAAAAGCAATAAAGTATATAAAAAGTGCATGCTACTCATCTTCGTGGTGGGCTACAATGAAGAAAACATTGCCTCTAGATTGCAGGGAGCCTTTAAACTGACTGAGAAATCAATCTCCGTAATTTCTATCGCAAGAGGCTAAGCATTCAGGGGTCAACTGAAAGTCTCATCTCATAGCTGTTAACAACTAGGCTCTCAGAGGCACTGACGTTTTGGGCATTCAATACAGTGACAAAACCGATTATTACGTACTAAGCACCGTCCAGGAGGCCAAAAGTCAAGCACCGATCTGTCTGTGTAGCCATTATAGGAGCCATGCGCACCTGCCCTACGAAAGCACTCTAATCATCACATACCATACTACAGTAAAACCCGCTTAAGTACCTCACGGAAAATGTTAGCTTTTTGAGGTACTTAGGCGGGTTGGGTACTTACAAGAACCCGCTTAAGTACCTCGATGCGGGTACTTAAGCGAACATACATAATCACTGATGTAGTTTCATCTTCTTGTTAACTTACATAAATACTTGAATAACAACATTAAATGAAGTACACATAGTTTAAAACCAAAAACGTAGCATTATTTAACCACATAAACAAGTAAAGAAAAACTTTATTAAAAAAAATATTTAGTGCAATGGTATGTCATTTTTACAAGAACTAAATTGTTTAAAAAGTCAAAGCTGGACATATCATTTTTTACCAAATTCAAAATGATATTGTTTGCCACTTATGTTTATTCACTAATTTTTAAGATTTTTCAGTCCATTAAAATGCAGTTCATTCCCTAACAAATACCATATAAACCTAAGCTTAAGATTTTGTAGAATACTTAAAAAAAATTCATCATAGCTCCAAACTTTTTTCTCAGAAGAGTATTTTGAGTATACAGTTTTATAGCCCATTCAATATTAGTGTAATAATGTTGTGAAGTGGATTAATTCCACTTCGTTGCATTTAGGAGGCGTACCTTACTCGCGCTGGAGCCCTGGTGCTCCGCCGGCGCGGCTGCCGGCCAACGCCTGCTTTGGTGTGGGAGCCCTAGCGCTCCGCTGTATGCTGCTGCTTGCCACTGTCGTGCTGAGTTGCAATGGCCCCGCTTGTGGGGTGCTTAGCACGCACAAATATGTACTGGAGCCGGTGCTGTACTCCCCAATTGCCGGGCAGCCGAACCCGCTTTATAAAAATGAAGCACAACTTGTCGCTTGAATGGTACGCGTAATAATGCCGCTAATTTATTTTTCACTTTCGTCTTAAACCTAGCTGCTGTTGTACATAGAACAGTGTTGCATTTTTAATATCGTAAATTATTGTATTAGATTAGCTTTAAGGTGTGTTCATACAAGGTGATTTATAGGGTTGCAAATTGTATGCTTTTATCGCATTACAATGTGCAAGTTTGAAGTGGCTTAAAGTTACCGTTGATTTTTTAGAATTTTTTTACCGAAGGTGTGTAGCGCTGCTACTGAATTTCAAAATACGTAAATATTTTAAGTAATTTTAAAAGAGCACTTGAAAGGGGAAAATAATAAGTTAAATTGTAAATGAGGCACGAAAAAATGAGGTACTTAGGCGGGTTGGGTAAATAAGCGGGGAGGTACTTAAGGGAGGGATTTTCTTCAGATTATATTAAAAAATTCACGGTGTCCAGAAATGTTGGTTACTTAAGCGGGTTAGGTACTTAAGCGTGGGGGGGGGGGGCACTTAAGCGGATTTCACTGTAATTGACAATGAGGCTTGCTGAAGCGAATTGTGTCTCAGCAATTTGGTTAGCATAAGAAGCCGAACCTTCAAGGGCTCTTGATAGTTGTAAACCAATTTGTGAGGATCCCTCGTTAAACTCACTGACAAAATATTACCGAAAGTATCTTTCCAGTAGCCCTACATGGTAATAATTTCTAAAGGGTAACTCATTTTCGTTGTTGGTGTTTCCGACAGGGTAGGGTAGGGTAGTTGTCGTACTACTACATATATGTATGGGCAATGTGTATTTTTAAAATATTTGAATAATTAAATATTTAGCTTAAACCTATTTTGGTAAATTTTTTGTATTTTGGTACACGTTTTGGTACACAAAAAAATTTGTAATTGGCAGCCGTGGTCCGTTATTCTTTTACCGCAAAATTCGCGACAACAACAGCGAAAACATAACAACAGAACATAAACTTGAAATGAAGTGAAGCGATTTCAAACCAATTGTAATCGATAGCTTATTCGAAAATACATTTACAGTTAATTTTAACCAAATTTTTACTCATGCCTTTATGTCGAAAAAGCCACCAAATCGGATTTTTCACTGAGAAAAATTTTTGCGAAATTTTCATTTAAACTCGCTATATCTCAGACGTTTGCGTATCGATTGATTTGCCATTTGTAACACTGATAAATTTATGAATTTCAACATTTCACTTAATACTAGTTCCAAAATTACTTGTACAAGTGCTATGTAAAAATATTTGTCATCTAGAGGCGAGCACCCGCTTGTGGGTGTCACCATAATATTGTTATAACTTTAGAACTACTTGTTGTCTAAACCTGAAACTTTCCCGAAAATGTCCGTATATATTTGTCTTTAATGCTGCAATAAAACAAAACAAAAATTTTAAAGTTCATAACACAATTTTTGCATTTGTAAAAACCACCTCCCTAATTTTTATAAAAATTTTACAATATCCGCCATTTCGTTTTAAATAAGTATTAAGAAGTCCAGTTAAACTCATCTTCTTCAGAATAGAATCTAGTTTATTGTGTACAATTTTCAAATCAATCGAATCATAAACGTTTGTGATATACCGAGTTTAAATAAAAATTTCGCTAAAATTGGCCGCTGCAAAAAATCAAGTTTTGTGACTTTTTCGGCATGAAGCAAAATATCGCCCGAGACGATATGCGCAGAGAGATGCAATTTTTATTTCGCGGATTGCGCGACCTTCTATGCATAGATCTTGACGTGTATTAGTAAGATTCGTTGCCCCCTTCATGTTTGCCCATGATTTTCCCCTGTTCAAGCCCCCGAAATGGGCTCGCTTGCCCGTATGGGCAAAAAAGTACATACGGGCAAAAGTGCCCATGTCCGATTAAATGTATTCTATAGAAAAATGTTTATGAATAATTTTTTAAATAACTGCAGACATTTGAAATTAATTTCAAGTATTTTCCAAAAAAGTGTAAGCCAAGGCGAATTTATATAAGGTAGTGTTACTAGCTCAGCTGATTTTGTGTATGTGTTTCGCCGCACGGCTTCTGATATCAAATTGAAAAATTTTGTTTGAATTTCTACACACACTCTTACAGGTTTTGACAGTTTATGCCGCCAAAGCAAAAACAAAATACATGTAAATTTTTGTTTTTGTATCGCCTTATATTAATTCGCCTTGGCGAAGCATTCAAACGTAAAAATTTGTTTCTTTCATTTTTTAACAAAAATAAATAAGAACCCAGAGCTTTTTTTTAAATCGCCATGGACAGATCGACGCAAAATATAATTACAGTAAAACCCGCTTAAGTACCTCACGAAAAATGTCAACTTTTTGAGGTACTTAGGCGTGTTGGGTACTTAAAAGAACAACTGAAAAAAAATATTTAGTGCACCTTTCCATTAAAAATAAAGAATTATAGAAATTGGTTAACGAGGTCAAAATTATGCGGTAACATACTTAAAAGAATATTCATACGAATTCATAAGCTCCTCCTTTTTTGAAATCGGTTAAAAATATGGCAGGATGGAATTGAAAAGAACCCAAATTCAGGTCCGAATAGTGTACAACCTAATCAATTAAAAAATATGACTAAATAAAATATGAGTTATAACGCAAAACCACATATCAAAACAATCTGTTGTATGGGAGCTTTATATTATAGTGGACCGATTTCCATGAGTTTCATAAATAGGTAAGGTAATATCAAAAGATAGGAACTTGCAAAATACAAGAAAAATAACTTAACAACTGAGGGAATTATTAACGGAAAAGCTAAACGTTAAGCAAATTTTTAAGCACCGCTTTCTCGGAAACTGGAGCCAATCAGGAAAAACGGGGGACACCATTGAATTTAAAAGGTTAAGGAAGATCAAGTATCCAAACCCTTGCCCAGAAAAAAGGTCAAAATCGGAGCACAGTGTTATAATCGAAGAAAATTTGGCTTTAATAGCACTAAACCTTCTCTTTTTGTAAACGCCATCGTAATCTAGAGACCAAAATTTAGTTTACTTTTTGGTAGTTTAGCTGTGATATTTCAAAACTTTAAAATCTACCTAAAAAACGAGATTGATATTTCTATATGTAAGGTGTCCATGATTGTGCTAAAGCTTTTTAAGTTATAAATATGTAGTTGAATTTTTTAAAGTAATTTAAGAAGTGAAGAACAGTAAATTATGGATTGAAAATCATACTATACAATGACTACGACTGTTAATTCTTTATAAAAAAAACATGTTTAAAAAAATTGGGGGTTTGAAGAACTATTTTTAAAATATATATTTTTTATGACCAGATGTTTTATTTTGCGAGAGTGAACAATTTTTTGTAATTTGTTTCCGAAAACTTATCTCTCACACATAGTCAAAAAACATGGTTTGGCAAAAATGTTAGTTTTATTGCAGATTCCCGTAGAATACCTATCCAGCAAAAATATTCGTTCGGGAAGATTTTTCTTTAAGGCGACAAATCCCTAGAAATGAACATGGCAATTTCAGTTTGCACCCAACCTTGATGCATGTTGATAAAATAACTATAATATGATAGATTTCACGCTCTGGAGGATTGTTGTATGTTTCTTTCTGTTTGTTGTACAGATGCCGTTTTTATAACCGAGCGCACTTGTGCACAAGGGTATTATAACTTTGTTCACATAACGGTTCTTTGTAACAGGCAAAACGAATCGAGATAGTTATAGACAAATGTATACATAAATGATCAGAATGAAAAGAGAAATCGATTAAGCGGTGACTCTCTGTCCGTCCGTCTGTGTAGGGCTTGTTCGAGTTGCAATCACAACCGCAGTGTTACGCGAATTATTAAAGTGTCACGTTCTGTGTGAATTTCTAGCAACGTATTATAAGTTGGGCAGTTGCAACAATGTTGCCATTTTTCATCAGTACGGCAGTAATGCCGCTTTTATTCCGTGCCTCGAACAGGCCCAATAACTCGAGTAGAAATGGAGATATCTTAACGAAACTTAATACGTGTACTTTTTTCGGGCGTAGGATGGATGGTATCGAAAATGAGCACAATCGGACAATAACCATGCCTACCTCCCATATAAAGGTAGTACGCAAACTGCGATATTTTAGTAACTAATGAAGCTTATTCACCCAAAATTTATATTTACAAGAATTTTTGACGAAAAATGGGAGTATTATAAATTTTTGGAAAATCGGCGTAGCCACGCCCACTTATGATTACATGTGTATATCTTGGTAACCGCTCCACCAATTTCTCCCAAACTTTCCACGGTTAAAACGTGTGTATTAAAACAACTACGTTTAATTTTTGTTTCTCCTTATTGACTTTGCCAATTTTATTTTCAAAGATTTAATAAACTAATAAATTAAACAGTTATTGAAAAATTCGGATGCATTTAGACAGTGTCATCCTCAGCGCGTACCTCTACAGTAAACTTAATACACGAAATGTCCTGTATGCAAAGTGGAACAAGAAAAGTGATAGAAATTTTTTTACAACAAATACTACGCATATTGTTATCTTTGGAACCGTTTGATCAGCTCAAACAGCGGTGACGTAATTGGAGCTTTTAATGTATTCATTGCGATGTTTCTATTTAGGTTCACGTAAATGCTCTCGTAAGCATCAAATTTGTATGTAGTAGCGTTTACTTTCTTCCTTAATTTAACATTGCTGATATCCCAGCTCATGTGATTGTTTTCGAGTGCGTGTAATGCTACAGCTGACTGCCGTTCGTTGTTTGTTTATACATGTTAAATGCTCTCCTATAGTACGTATTTCGATGTTTACATAACTCAGTTAGGGCCGTTTTCTCAAGTAACCTGCAACTTTAAAGTTTGCATTAAAATGTATGATTGTGTCTAAAGTAAAGTATTTTATTATCGGTTTTAAATTAGTTCCCAAACAAGGAACATACACACGTAAACAACCGGTAATAGAAATGCTTAACTTTAGACATTGCTTTATTTTTAATCCAACCTTTAAATATAAAGTGAGCTTTAAACTTAAAGGTTACTTCAGAAAACGGCCCTTAGTTTTAGAAAAATATCTCTCTTATTCTGTTTAACCATTTTTTAAGGATGATTAGCGTCTCCGGTATCGGAATGCTTGGAAATAAAGATCATTTCATTTCAGTTCATTTTCTTTCATTTTTCTGTTTTTCACTATCGAGCCGTAACCGCCAAAATAACGTAAGCGACTTTTTTTTTCAAAATTTTCTTTTTGATGCAGAAATATTCCTAGAGCATCTAGATGCATTTCTGCATCAAAAAGAATATTTTGAAAAAAATGTCGCTTACGTTATTTTGGCGGTTAGGGCTCGATATGTCGCAGAATTCGAAACTATTGTTGACGTAAGGGTTTTGGATATTTGTTGAAAGAGCTGACCAGCCACTTCGAGATATTTTCTGTTGGTGCGTTACAATTGGACACGATTGGAAGCATTTTTAAGTTTGTGGTGTCTTTATGTGTTTGGCAAGCAATACAATTTGAAAAAGAGGAAAAGTTTTCCCTAATTTTATTAAAACCAAATTTTCCGTATCAAATTCACGCATAATGTAATAAACCATGGTGATCACGCGTAATGTAATAAACAAAGTGAAATCAATATTTGACGTACGCTTATTTGAAAATTTAAATGTAAACGATTCGTAAATTTGTTTACATTAACCCTCTTTCGGCTTTGGTTTGGAACCGAATTCTGAGATAGGGCGTTCTTCAAACAAATTCTGTGGTAGGGTGTTTTACAATATTTTCAATATTTTTTTCAGAATTTATGCGAGTTGCACTAGAAATTTCCTGATTTTCTCGATTTTAGCAAATAAATTAGTCATTAAACCGTATTTTTTTTTTGAATAACTATTTACGGATATTTTTACATACAAATAGTACTGACGAAGGTACAGAAACCGCACTTGGCAGTGCAGCTACTTTGTCCCGGAAACAATATGCCAGTACGCAGAATGTCCCCATCTCAAAAGATTTCCCCATATATCGCCGTTTAAAGTACAAAACCGCGTATCACGATAATGGAAAACCGCGTTTGTAAGGTCACCAAGATTTTACAGGAGAAAGTAAAAATATATGCTACTCTTGATCAGCGGTATTGAAACTATGCTGTTATTTTGCAGTACATGGTCCAATATAGATATATTGGTATGAATAGACAAGGCTTTATGCCTGGATCATCCTATGAGCAATAGGCGGTTTTGCACTTTAAACGACGATATGTATATACAAATATACATATAAAGATTAAGGATTCTTTCTCAAATTAATTACTGCAAATCAGGATCATCTATTATTACTAAATTGGCGAAAGTATAAATTTTATGCGATATTTCACATCTGTTTGGGGCATTGCGGTTGTAGTTATTGGACGTTATTTTCACGATATGCCTTTGCACTAATGCATTTGAGAACATACCCAAACTTCATCTCAACTCATCTGATGAAATAGCAGGTATCATCTTTGATGGTACCGTTGTGGGTGCTTCTGCATAAGCAGCAAGTATCTGGCATTTTAAACGATTTTTTTTGTTCTCTAATTTCTAAAACAATTATTTTTTTATTTGAAATTGAATTTTTTGTATTTTGAAATTAATTTATAATTTTGCTAGTTTCAAATGGGTCGACGCATTGACGAAACCGTTGTCATATAAGCGCATAAAAAATAAATATGTCATATATTGATTTCACTTTGCTTATTACACGGACCGATATTGTGAACAAGAAGGAAAAAAACTTGTGGCTAAATAGGGAATTAAAATACATGTACGGAAAATTAAGTCAGGTGGAACTACCCGGCCAGCAAAATATCCGGAAACGTATCCGAAAATGGAAACAATTTCGTATAAAAACCTGATGTTTCATCCGTTTTCCGATTCCGTTTTCGGACGTTTTTCAGATCAGTTCTCCCACTGAAGTGTTCATCCGAAACGTATGTGCAGAAAACGATCGAAAATGGTTGTAAAACGGATGCGCTTTCGGCTGTTTTCCTGAAATTTGTCTGATTAAATTTTTCGTTGAAAACGATTTCGTTATGAACTTCACAGAAACTTTTTCATAGTTACAGGAAACCAAACCAAAAAACAATTTTATGATTCAACAATTATTTCAATTTGAATAAATAATTTTAATGTGTTGCTAATGACGGAATTCGAACCTGGGACCTCCTGAAAGCTAACGAATAGTAGCACACTTCTCTGCACACTCAGCTACTGCCGAATACGTATACATGTTTTTAAATGCTCAGTTTGAACAAATATTTTAAAATTATTGTTTTGAAATAAGATGATAACATTTTTCGGATACGAAAGATGAACAAATATGAAAATCGTTTTCTGAACATTTCCGGATATGAAAAATGTACGAAAACTGCACTTTCGGCAAAAAGTACGTTTCTCTGCTGGCTGGGTAGAAACATATGAATTACACTTCCGTTTGTCACAAATGCTAAAGAAAAAGATTTCGATTCTCTATTATATACGATACACAACGAAATCGACAGTACCGCCACATCCAAAAAAATCAAACTGAACAAAAAACTAAAAAAACTGAAAAACGATAAGTACACAAGGGAAAGAACGGAGAAAGAGAAAATAAAAACTGATACCGCCACTGAACCTGTAAACTTTTTAACTAATTTATCGAAGGTAACTTTTACAAACAATGAAACAAAGTTGCTACAAAAAGGATAAAATTTACACCAAAAGCAAAATCTCCAGCGATCATCGATTTGGTAGCAGACATCGAAACAGGAATCAGATTCACTAACGAACTAACTAAACAAGCCAACAGAAACACCATGATGATAGTGATCAAAAAAACCACATTTGACGATACAAGAACTAAAACGAAAGCGAGGTATGAAAAGGTGTTGGCATCATTAAGACAGAAAGATTGTTTCTATATATGAAGTCAGACAAGGGATGGAGCATAGTCGTGATGGATAAAGTACACTATAGAGACAAAGTAATAGAAACGATAAACACGGGTAGTTATGTATTATTAAAGAAAAACGCTTTGCCATCAATGATTCGTTCCACAAACAATTTACTAAAAGAAGTAAGAGAAGTGTTTGACGAGAAAACCAAGTGGAGTTTAATGATATCTAAACCCTCGGTTCCAAAATTATATTGCTTGCCAAAAACACATAAAGACACCAAAAGCTTAAAACTGCGTCCAATCGTGTCCAATTATAACGCACCAACAGAAAACATTTCGAAGTGGCTCTTTCAGCAAATATCCAAAACCAGAGGGGTTATACGTCAACAATTGTTTCGAATTCTGCGACGTAATGAAAAACATAAAAATTAAAGAAAACTAACAGATAGTATCTTTTGATGTAGAATCTTTATTTCCAAGTATTCCGATACCGGATATGCTAATCATCCCTAAAAAATGGTTAAACAGACATGAACCTTGTGAGAATAAGAGAGATATTTATCTAAAACTAACTGAATTATGTATGGATCAAAATATTTGCCATTTCGAAGAAAAATATCACAAAATTACAAAAGGCACTTGCATGGGCAACGCACTCTAACCTTTTATAGCAAATCTGCAAGATGCAATAATGAAAGGTGTTGTACGTTGTGACAGCTCGAAATCGAACTACCTTAGGTAAATATTGTATATTGGAAGTACAAGAAAAACGGGAAGAAAAAAAGCCTTTTAGTTGAAAAAGTATTAAATTTTATGCCTTCTCAACAGCGTTCCGATTATCTGAATAGGTATATATATGGCTTGGTAGTCTCATAAAGTTATAGATAATTAAAATAATAAAATTAGGCGTGTTTTTATTCACAGGAATATGATAATATGCTTAAAATTGTTGGGCTGATGAATACCCAGCTAGAACAGTATGGCATATATAATTCCTTATATTAGCCGCATCACTAAGAAAATTATCCTTTATGAATTTGAAATGTTTCCCTTATATTGTACAGGCCAAATAGAGAAATTCATTTACGTGTGATATTTTGCCCCCCTCTTTCAAATGGGCTTCTTGTGCGCATATATCAGGTTTGATAGCTGTTGACCATACTAATAATGCCTAATACTCAGATTTACTAGATCAATTCGTGTTCTCGAGAAAAAAAATTTCACGATTCAAAAATCTGAGTATAGCGGCCAAATTCTTTTCTCAAAATTTTGAAAATTCTTCGTTTTTTGGCCGATATTTGCTTTGTATGGTATTTGCCGCAAAATATAGGCCAAAAACGATAAATGTTAAAAATTTGGAGAAAAAAGATTTTTCAGATTTTTGGATTGTGAACATTTTTTTTCTCGGAGAACACGAATTGATCTAGTAAATCTGAGTATGAGACATTATTGGTATGGCCAACAGCTATCAAACCTGATATATTCGCACTGAGGTTTTTTTGTGTTCCCCAGTGTTATATAAGGGATACTTTGAGGAATCATATAAACAATTATACATTACCCAAGTTCACGTACATCCAAGTTCGCGTCATACAGCAAGCTTTTTAATGTTTTATTTATTTGTTTTTGAAATTAACAATATATTTAAGAATTTATAATTAATACGTTGTGTTCATTTTAGTAAATCCACTTTGATTTTTAATTGTACAAAATTTATTATATACATACAGTATCGGTCATATCAATAGCAACCCCATTTCAAAGTGATATTATTTCCCTCTCATGTTAATTTATTTCTAAGAATTTGCAATAAAAATAAAGTTCAATTTCTAACAAAACCCATATAAACCCAATTTTAAAACTTCGTAGAAAACTACAAAAAATACAACAAATTTTCGCCCAAAATTCACACTTCTTTCTCAGAAGTGTTAGAATTTTTTTTTAGCAAACCCACGTATGCGAGGTTGCATAAATTATTTTCTAGAGGATAAAAACACTCATATTTCAAAATGGTTACATTTTTTTTAAGGCAATCGCATTTTTGGCTAGTATATTTCAGGAAGAATGGATAAGGATTGAGCTAAGAGCTTGTGTGAGCAAATCCAATTTTTGGCAGCAAATGTCAGTTACGCGGTTTTGTACTTTAAACTACGATGTGTATTAACAGGTACGCAGTAATCTAATACACGGGTGAAGCAGGAACGCAGCACAGCAGAAGCATACAAGCAATCTGCAAATAAATGGCTTTTTAGGTTTTGAACAAACAAAAACCTGGTTTCAACTTACTTCAACGTGTCTAAAGCACAACGCACACACTAATGCAAAGGCGCAACAGGGACGCAACACTATAAAACACGGGCGGAGAAATACACAGGTGGAGCAAGAACGCAGCACAGCAGAAGCGTCCACAAAATCCGCGAATAAATGGTTCATTAGGTTTTGAAATAAAGAGCTAGTTCCAACTTACTTTAAAATATCTGCAGGATGATGCACACAATCGAATTCGGCCGCAGCTGCAGTTCACCAGAGAATGCTGCAAATGGAATGGTTCATCAATAGGGCTGCCAGACGTCCCGGTTTTCCCGGACATGTCCCGGTTTTAGACTATTTGTCCCGGTGTTCCGGTCCAACCTTAAAATGTCCCGGGTTTCGTTTAAGTGTCCCGGTTTTCGATTTGGTTGCACAAATTTTGCATAAAAATGACTACACTGAGAGAAAAAACGCGTTGTAATATTAAGAAAAATTTTATGAATTTACTGGGGGAAATAACGCATAGTAAACATCAATATAATTTATTTGATTATCGTTTTGAAATGTTGTACTTAAAAACAATACTTTCATACCACGCACACGTGGTGTTTAATCAAACTGAACATTTGAATGCACATTTACATGTCTGGCTGTAGCTGAGTGCACGAAGATGCTTGCCACAATTTGCTAATTTCCAGAGCGTTTCAGGGTTCAAATCTCATTACAGACAGCATGGAATTTAAATATAAATTTTGTTTAACTTAATTATGAAAAAGCATCCGTTAAGTGCAAAGCGCTTCATTTTAATATTGGCGTATTTCAATTGAATATTTCTATACTAAATACTAAAATTTGTATACTTAAATTTATTACGAGTTGGGTTGGTGCTCTTTCATATGCGATTTTTTTTTTAAATTTAGCACATTTTGCACAAGCAATAGTTGATGATTAATATAAGTATGTACCTAAATATGTTAAAATGACATGCGCAGAGTTTTACAATTATATTAAGCAAAAGTCAGAAGTTTTGAAACAAGCTCACAGCAACGAAACAAATGACTGATATTTTAATGTTACCTTATTTTTAATTTTTTTCTTTCGTGAAACCTAGATTACTTATAAGTACTGTGCCGTACAAAATTATTGGCTCGGAGACTCTTTCATCTGATCACAATTTCTAATCAGATCTGTTAGAAAAATGTTGAAAATGTAGCTTTTGAGCCAATTAGTAAAGTGCAAATCTAAAGTTATCAGAAAATTTCGTTGATTTTTTGCAATTATTTATTTTTTGCTGACAGTGTCTTCCACATACAAAAAAATGTCGAACATAAGGTGAATTCAAATCCGTCAAAATACAAAGCATCAGTCTCTTTTATTTCTAGACCTCAGTAGATTTTAATGCCAAATGTGCGCAACCACGGTTATGCAGCGTTTTAGCTGCATTTAAAATGCAACATTTAGCACTTTCGAACATATTTTTTCGAAGAGCGTTCATGCTATCGCATTTAGCAAATGTACATTTACGCGAGTTCGAAATCGTATGCATTTTACAAATGGCCGTGTTCCTGTCGCTTATTCAGATCCGTATCTATCACGATCAATTCGCACAGAGAAGATAATGCGCAAAAACCCTGAAAAGGGAAAAAGAAATTTTAAACAAAAAGTTCAATACAAAAACTCGAATTGTTTTAACCATAACCGAAAATTTGTTTGTGTATATATTCATTTGTCGGTGTTGTCAATTGAAATTTCCTCAATTAAATAGGAAAAAAACACACGAGTTGATCACTAATTGAGCCGGGTTTCTATCAGTATCACATCGATGTTGAATTTGCGCAACTTTTCTTTTTCCAAATAATGTAAAATAATAAATGAAATCTCGATCGGCGATCACTGAAACGCAGCTAGGAACTGTATACGCGAAAAAGCAATGTTGCCACTTTTTCTCATTAAACCATGTTCGAATCGTGGAAATTTTTGAAAATCACAGGCAAGGCGAATTTATACAAGGTGGTGTTGTAAAATCAGTTGATTTTTTCGTCTTACATGTATTTTGTTTTTGCTTTTACTGATTTGACAGCACACCCATCAAAAGCAAAAACAGAATACATGTAAACTTTGGAGCGAATTGATATTTGACATAACACCCTCCATACAAAAAGCATATGGTTGTCGTTGTTGTAATCTAAATTCGCCAGTAACACCACCTTGTATAAATTCGCCTTGATCACAGGGTTGCTTTTAGCATTTAGACCCTTAATGCAGAAATAGAGTTGCATTTAGTTGCATTTAGGTGACGAATTTGGTATTTTTTTAGTGTAGCATTTAGAGCTAAATGCGCTAAATGTTCTTTTACGCATAAGCAAAAACAGCCCATTAGATGCTAGTTTTCTACTAGGTTGCGCAAGTTAGGCATTTTCTTCTAGTGTGGTTTAGAAATAAAAGAGACTGATGCTTTGTATTTTGACGTGTTGGAACGCACCCATAGTTTGTATGGAAGAAACTCTCAGTAAAAACAATACCAAAAATCAACAAAATTTTTATGGGGTGCAAAACTTCCTTTTCAAAATTTTTATAAAAGTCTGAATAGAAAGTTGCGAATTAGTATGCAAAATTATTGCATTTTGCATTGCACAAAGTTTAGAAATTTTATTTTTATGTTTTCTGATGTACTGAGTATAAACTGTATTTTTATAAGGAACAAAAAAGGTACATGCATTGTGGAAAATTCTCTGTACTTTAGTTGTGATAAATTGTTTTGTTTAGCTGGTGTACGTTGTAATGATCTCATGATCTCATGTTTTTATGTTTTTGTTTGTCAAAATAAAATTTTACTACATCTTTTCGTACGTAATTTTTGTCGAAACGAAATGGAAGGCAGCGAGAGGCCACTCCCCCCTTAAGTGTCCCGGTTTGGCAACAGCCCTATTCATCAATGAAGTCAAAATAATATGTTGTAACTTACGTGTATTAGCTCTTAATTACAATACCAGCACACGTCGGCCAGGAAAACACTAAGGAAATGATCTAATAAATGCAAAATTACAACTTATTTGTAAAATAATTCGGTTTTATTACAATACTTACCAAATTTCACGCAATTAGAAAGCAAATGTCAGCGAATAAGAACAAAACGAACAACGAAAATTAAATCAATGTAGCTTGTTTAGAATTTTTTTCATATATGTAATACTTCTATATTGGCAGTAAGCTAACTTCACAATGTGTAAGCATTCCGAAATCAAAGCGACACAGTCTAGTACCGTTTTTGGCAATGAATTGTGTACTTGAGTGCCGTTTTTGTATATGTGTTGTGTACATGTTTATTTATAAACGTATGTGTTCCTTTTCTTTCGTACGTGTTTATTGATATATCTGTACTGTAGTATTTTCGGACGGTACTAGCTCTTACTGCCAATATAGAAGTATTACATATATGAATTTTTTCTGATATTTTGGGAAATGTTCAGTGAAATTAGCAAAGAAACAACACAGTAAGGTAGTTCAAGAAGGCGGATTAGAGCGAGAAGTTGCCAACGTATAACACCTTTCATTATTGCATCATGGCCAATCTGTTCATGTCATATTTTGAAACGAAATTGAAAAAATAAGGAAAATTACCAAGAATATGGTTGAGATATGTCGATGATTTCGCAGCAATAATATAACGGGGAAAAGAAACGGAGATGTTATCATCTCTAAACGCACAACATCCAACAATAAACTTCACAATTGAATTAGAAACAAATAACTTCTTGCCGATTTTGGATGTTCGAATGACTCATAAAAGTGATGGTATGATTTAATTTGCAGTTTATCGGAACCCTCGAACATACCATGCTACATTCCATCTGATTCGCACTGCCCAACATCACACAAAGGAGGTGCTTTTCACAGCACGGTCAGTCGTTTAGTTCGCCTCCCACTAAACGTTCGAAACTACATGGAAGAGGTCAACTACATCAAATACATGGCGCAATTGAACGGGTACTCAGAGCTAATGATAGACAAGTTGATTGCGCTGCAATCGAAAAAAAAATTCGCAAACGAAACTTGCCGACACATTCGGATGAAAAAGAAGAACACTTAAGCATAACTATGCCGGTTCCTGAGATAACGAATAAAGTGAAAAAGTGTTCAGAAAATATTAATTTAATATTGTTTACCGTAGTGACANGCAGTTAGCTGAGCACAAAATGTACAAGCAGTGATGCCAGACCAAGTATTGTGTAAATGCGCTATGTATATTTTTCTTTTAAAGCAAAAGCTCTAATTGGCGAAAGTAGGGATTTTTGGTTCTTACATAGAACACTGATAAGATTCACAAACTTATCTTAGGACTTAATTAAAATAATCAACATTATTTGTAGACGAATATATTTCTGTTCGTATGAAATAGTAGCTTATGTCGGGAGCCTGGCTTTAGTAACATGTACCATTTCCTATATTCTTTAAACCACAAGGAATTTTTTTATGAAACTTTATACGAATATTGACTTGCTAGCATCGCCATTAACATTACCGTATTTTACGTTTATTTTCCAAGAATTCTTCAACGACTCGGCGCCAGTGAGTCTTTAGCAAACATATGCAGCGAATGGTTCATTATATTAAAGCCAGTCTTCCGACATAAGCTACTTTTCTATACGAACACAGATATGTATACTTCCTAATAGGCTTGTAAAATGCCCAATACCCAAATCCCTCGCATGAGCTATTATCGGTAAAAAATAGGGTACGCTCAAATCTGGCATCGCTGCAGCAAGTACAGCGCCAGTGAAACAGTGTTGATATTTTAAGTACAATTGTACTTTTTTCAGTACAATTAATTTTAAAATGTACAAAAGTACAATTTGCCGATTATAAGTACAATTTCAACATCAAAAATACTTTTTGTACCAAACGCTCAAATCTCTTCTAGCACTTTGATTCTTAATCCGTTTACCTTTAAGTAAATGGATATACCTATCTACTATATATTTGTGGAAGTATGTATGTATGTATGTATGTATGTATATATGTGCCACGTTGCAGCCTAAACGGACGGACAGGATCGAACAAAATTTTGGCAGAGTATTGCCATGACTCCTGGGCCTATAATAGGGTGAAAAAATTGGGATCCTACAAGGCGGCACCTCCCATTGGCTTGAAATTTTTAATCAGCCATAACTTCGGAACCATAAGTCACATGACCTTGAAATTTGGTATACAGACATATAAATGGTAGGTGCTTATAGGAGGGTATATACAAATGAGTTTGTAAAAGGGGGC
This sequence comes from Rhagoletis zephyria, assembly GCF_001687245.7. Taxonomy (NCBI): domain Eukaryota; kingdom Metazoa; phylum Arthropoda; class Insecta; order Diptera; family Tephritidae; genus Rhagoletis; species Rhagoletis zephyria. The sequence continues at coordinate 236,796 of NW_016157550.1, forward strand.
GTGGCATATCCCATAGGCGTTGAATTTTTTATCAGCTATAACTTCGGAACCATAAGTCACACGAACTTGAAATTTGGTATGCAAACATGTCAATGGTAGGTGTTTATAGGGGGGTATATATAAACGAGTTTGTAAAAGGCAGCGTGGCACATCCCATAGGCGCGGAATTTTTTATCAGCTATAACTTCGGAACCATAAGCCACACGAAACTTGAAATTCGGTATGCAGACATACCAATGGTAGGTGCTTATAGGAGGGTATATATAAACAAGTTTGTAAAAGGGGGCGTGTTACATCCCATAGGCGTGGAATTTTTTATCAGCTATAGCTTCGGAACCATAAGTCACACGAACTTGAAATCTGGTATGCAGACATATCCATGGTAGGTGCTTATACGAGGGTATATATAAATGAGTTTGTAGAAGGGGGGGCGTGGAACATTCCCCAGGCGTGGAAATTTTTATCAGCTATATCTACGGAACGATAAGTCCCACGAATTTGAAATTTGGTATGCAAACTTGTCAATGGTAGGTGCTTATAGGAGGATATATATAAACGAGCTTGTAAAAGGGGGCGTGGCACATCCCATAGGCGCGTAATTTTTCATCAGCTATAACTTCGGAACCATAAGTCTCACGAAATTGAAATTTGGTGTGCAGACATATCAATTGTAGGTGCTTATATGAGGGTATATTAGAAATGTGTTTGCAAAAGGGGGCGTGGGGCATCCTATAGGCGTGGAATAATTTATCAGCTATAACTTCGGACATATCAATGGTAGGTGCTTATGGGAGGGTATATATAAACGAGGTTGTAAAAGGGGGCGTGGCACATCCCATAGGCGTGGAATTTTTATCAGGTATAACCTCGGAACCATAAGTCACACGAACTTGAAATTTGGTATGCAGGTGTAGCTATGGTAGGTGGTTATAAAAAGATCAATATAAATAAGTTTTTAAAAGATGGCGTGGCAAATCCCATAAGCGTGAAAATTTTTATCAGCTATATCTTCATAACCATAAGTCACATGAAATTTAAATTTGGTATGCGGACATATTTATGAGCGAGTTTATAAAACGGGGCGTGGCACATCCCGTAGGCGTAGAATTTTTAATCAGCCATAAATTGGGAACCATAAGTCACATGAACTTGAAATTTTGTATTCATACATAGGTATCTATGGGAGATGTTCAGAGTAAAGTATATATAAATGAGTTTGTAAAAGGGGGATAAACGTATATATATATTTATCTATTAGATAACTCGGATATTTAAAACGGTATGTTTTTTTTGTGAAACCTTACTATCTTTAGATTATTTTGAAGTGGAAAGATTAAATCGTTGTTTAATCTCGCGATGCTGTTAAACGAAAAAGTTTCGTTCATAATGAATCCTTCCGAATTAAGCATTATACTAGAAAAGTGCTGCTAAATTAAACAGCTAATCGAATAGGTAGCTAAACCGAATGTACCGTAGTAGATTAATTTTAATTTAGAAATTGGATCGTTACCTTAATCTATGTAATATTAATAATGGAACAGAATTTGTAGTACAAGTGATGATCAATATATATTAGTTATAGCACGATAAAGCCAAAAGTATGGCTCCTAAGGATGCCTTAATGTAAACAAAGAAAATAGTTTGTCTCCTTTAAATTATGCTGAACTGAATATTTGTATTACTTTTTATATTTTGATTTGTTTGCCCCGAACGACGTCGGGTGCTCTGCAGTATTTCATATTTGCTACAAAACGAAATTATGAATTGTAATTTTGAATGTAAACGTGATTGTGAACAGTAATATTAGTGATGTGCGTTATGGTGATTGCGATTTCTTATCACCGGCGGGTGAAATATCCCTCATCGCTATTTATTTTGAAAAAATATTTTGAAATGCAATTTACCTAATGGCGATCCTGCATAAATAGAAGTAATTGAGCAATTCGGGGGTTGAAAGTAAAAAAGTGTATGTAAATTCCATGCGTTGAAATTATGTATTTCCCTTGAGGATTTCCATTTAATCGATAGTGATCTCATTTTTTGTTCTTTAATATGAACTGACCTATGTAGTGTATTAATGTTTTATCAAAATTACACGGTCACCCGGTATTTATTTTATTTTTTTAAATAATTTTAATTATTTTTTTTTTATAAAATTGTAGCTCATTGTCAAAAAAAACCTTGCAAATAAATCGAAACTTGAATATAATAAGGTGCAAGTTTGAAGTGTCTAGAAAATACCATTGATTTTTTGAATTTTTCTGTTTGCGGTGTTGCGCACTTTCTTCCATATAACGAACGTTCGCATTTTATGTTATATGGATGAATGCGCGTGTAACGTTGTTGTTTTTTATTGCAATATTTTAAATTAAGCTTTATTTTATAGTTTTTCTTAGACAATGATAAATGATGTACACACATTTCAGTAATCTACGCGAATTGAATCTCCTATCTCGATCATTTAAACATCTCGGACTCGCCCAGCACTAAAAATTATTATTTAAATCTAAATTATATCATTTAATATAATCATTTAATATAATATTTAATATTAGCTTTAGAGATGAAATTTCGACAAATTTGTTTAAACAAAGATGTTAAGCGCATATGCAGAATGTGGAAGCGAGATTCTTCTGCTTGCTTTTCTATGTTTATATCATTTATCAGTTTAAGCAATTAAATGTAAAAAAATATTTTTCAATTACGGATCCGAAAGAAATATTTATTTGTTGCATTGAGTTACGCAAAAATGATGCCGAAAATCAATCGATTGTGCTGAAGGTGCCGGCTGGTTCCGAAAGGGCCGAAAAGAGCACAATGCACACTCATTTTCCATCACTGTCACACATACAATCTCACTATTCTGTTGACTTCGTTTTCCCCTTCCGATAACTTTTTGCTTCCGCGCTTGCCGAGCACCGCTGTGCAAAGCTTTGCACGCGCAGTCGCCCGCGACACATATGTATGTGCTGATTTGGGCATCCCTACATTAGAGGCTCCGATTACATCACCGCTGTTTGAGCTGATGAAACGGTTCCAAAGATAACAATACGCATAGTATTTGTTGTAAAAAATTTTCTATCACTTTTCTTGTTCCACTTTGCACACAAGATTTTAACATTTTCGTGTAATGAGTTTAGTGTAAAGGTGAGGATGACACACTGTCGAAATGCATCCGAATTTTTCAATAATTGTTTAATTTATTAGCTTATTAAATTATTGATAAAAAAATTGGCAAAGTCAATAAGGAGAAACAAAAATTAAACCTAGTTGTTTTAGTACACACGTGTTATGTGATAGACTTTGCGGTCAAACAGATTTTGTCGTTTTTCACATCCAAAATTTAATTTGCATAGTTGTTTGCCTTGGTACAACATACCAAATGACTGGAAATTTTTAAAATCGGACAATAACCACGTCCACATCCCATACAACGGTAATTTAGAGAAATACGAAATCTTCGATTTTATCGTTTTTCACATCCGAAAATTTAATTTGCATAGTGTTGGCCTTGGTACAACATACCAAATGGCCGAAAATTTAAAAAATCGGACAATAACCACGCCCAAATCTCATATAACGGCAATTTAGAGAAATACAAAATCTTCGACAAATCAGAAAATATTAAAGCTAATTTATTCAAAAATGATGCTTGCAACAATTCTTTACCAAGAAATACGTTTATGATATAATTGTGGAAAATTGGCGTGGCACCGCACACTTATGATCACATACATGTATGTATCTCGGTAACCGTTCGACCAATATGTACCAAACTCGGTATGATTATTGCACTTGCCACATAAAAGGAAATCGATGAAAATTATTGAAATCGGACTAAAATTACGGCCACTTTTTATATAACGGTAAAAGTCAGAAATGCTTGAAACTGCGATATTTCGAAATTTAAGGACGCTAATTTACTCAAAATTGATACTAAAAACAATACCTTGAAAAGAAGTAAATTATTTGGAATTTCGGAAAAGGGGCATGATGCTGCCCACATATGACTATTTATCTCATTACCTCTAACTGAACGTTCTATCGAAGAAGATTGAATTAGGGGTAAAATCACCCTGCTTACCATGTAGGGTTAGTTTTCAAGGCAAGTAGCGCCGGGTATTTAATGTTCGGCTCCGCCTGAACTTAGACTTTCTTACTTGTTAAATCGAAGATCGAATAATTCAGCCCATCCGATTCGTTTTTTTGTCGACTTTTTGGTTCCGATTCGATCCGTGAATAGATCAAAAAAATTCCAGAATCTACACTCGATTTTTTCTCAATTGACGTATTTTAATCAAATTTGAATTTGAGTCTTGTACAAAAAAACTAAGGGGGGTTGGCACCACCCATCTTTCCGACTTGAGAGCGCAAAGACCAAAGAACCTCCCTTTCTCCTCGGTCTACAGGGCTCCTCAGGGATATCGTTAGATTTCGCTGATAAAATTGCACTAAATATGTAACATATTTTTGCTCGGAACTGGTTAAATATTGCATCTAGCTGTAATTTAAATTATTTGCGCTATTAAAAAATAGCCAAAGCGAAAATTGGAACAAAATGATATTGAAAAAAATTCAAACATTTCAAATCTGCAATTATACAAATGAATGGCAGTATACAGGTTAATAATGTTTTCTAGAAAAATTTCGTTTATGCTGCTGTCTGCTGTGACTGCTGGCCGTCGCGTAGCGTAAGTCAAGTTTGCCTTTTGTGCTTTTCTTTTAATGTAATGCTGTTTAAAGTTATATGTACAATTTAATGTATATTTAACTATTTGACTATCTAAATAATTACTGCACTTAAAAATAGCCAGTGTAGTTCAATGCATATGGATATTCCCAAACTGGCGTTACGTAACAGCTGTATGACAAGATGTTGAACAATTCAAGATTTTAAATTTTTTTCTATATTTGCATAGCAATTAAATTGCGTTTTATTCAGTAGAAAAATTACAACTGTCGGTAGTAGAGATTTAAAGATACGGTGGCCAGACGTACTGATTTTATTTATTTCTTCAATCAGTATGCTAATGTTTTGATTTTTCAAGGTTTGTACTTATTTGTACTGAATTTTCAATTCCCATCATACAAATTTGTATTAGGGGTATTTTCACAGACCTTGTTACTCGGTTATTCAGTGTTAGGCAATTTTTCGCCATGTATTTTCTTTGTGTAATATTATTTTACTAAAAAAAATACATTAATGTGAGATAGTATTTTATTCAGAAGGATTTTACAAATTTATTTGTATTTAGAATTCCAAATTATCTACAGAAATTGTAAAGCGTTCGTCTATTGAAAATCGTCTGTCTTCCGAAAAAGAAATCTTGACATATCATTCTTTGCATTTCATACGCTAACTAAATTATCATCAATAAAAGTATTTAATATTAAAGTATATATATAAGTAAAGATATTTGCATAAACCCACATTCGGCCATCCTGAACAAGTACTCGACCCGAATGCATGTCACCTCATTAGTTAGGCGGGTTTCGCACTTCTACGAATTCTTCATCATCACTTCGGAATAGGTCTTCGTCTTCATCAAATGTCCATCCCTTCATAGAATCGGCAGCTGTAGATGTTTGCTTGGGGCCATCAGTCTCACCAATTCGAGGTACAACATATCGGTCATTTCGTAAACACTTCACAATTTGATAAGGGCCAAGAAACTTGTACGCTAACTTAGATCCTGGTGCCTGCTGTGTTTTTCAAATAGCAACCAAATCTCCTTCACGATAACAAGATGCTTTCTATCTACGTCTATTAAAATTTACCTATTCTCAGCCTGAAGATGCTGAATGCTTTCATGCGCCTAACTTCGTAGATCACTTCTTTCCTCATAAGAAGCACTAATGCACTCCTGCTCTAGCATCTACAACAACCGCAGCTCATCTTTAGTATTCGCTTCAACTCTAAACATCAACCTAAATGGAGTGACACCTGTACTTCGATGTACTGTCGTGTTGATCAACTTTTGAACAGTATTTAGATGTCGGTACCACTCACCTGGCTTTGGAGCAGAAAGTTTCGTCAGCAGAAGAATCAATATTCGCTTCACTCTTTCAATTTGACCATTTGCCCTGGGAATACCAGTTGTTGTTAAGACGTGCTGAATCATTTCTTCACTACAGTACGCCGCGAACTCCTTTGCTGTGCCTCTGTCACTGACAATGCGTATTGGGTTGGCGAAATTAATTGACTGTCGCTGAAGTTTTTCAATAACCTCTGCGGTGGTTGTTGATTTCGTATCATAAAACCACACAAATTTAGTAAATGCATCAATTACTGTGAAAACGTGGCCATAGGATTTTTTCGTTGAAGGTAGCGGACCTAAGTAGTCGACGTGAAAAGCCACAATCTTAAGTTTGATGCCCAATAGGTATACACAGAATCTACGTAAGGCTCTAATGATCGCTAAAACTTCTAATTCATAACTAGGATACTTCTCTTCAGCTTCAGTTGTATTTCCACTTGCAAAATATATAGGGTGCATCAATTCATCCTCAGCACCAACTCTATAAATGCTACGTACAGGTTGACAAGTGAGATAGTTTTTCAATGATTCCACAGCTTGTCTTTCTCCAAAATCAAATTGAAATTTCACATTGGCTCTCAAAAGACTTGATAAGGGTCGAGCGATTCTTTAGTGGTGTGGTATAAATTTCCTAAAGTATCCAGTTAATCCAAAAAAAAGCCTGAACTCGTCTTACGTTCGTTGTCTCTGGAAAACATTTTACAGCTTAAATTTTTGTTTCTGAGGGCCTTACCATACCGTCTTCCATAATATGTCCCAAAAACTCAACTCGATTCGTCAAAAATTACACTTGTTAAAATTGATGATTAAGCCCGCATTAGATGCTATGTCAAAAACCTTTCTCAATCTTAGCAAACCTTTATTTACGTCTTCCGAAATAGCTATCAAATATACGACGGTGAGTATATTTTCATTGAATTGTCTAGTGGCACTACTAAAATGTTGGCTTCATGTGTGTATAACCCACATAAATCCACTTGCCTCAAAGCATTTTTTGAAGTTTTGTCGTCTTTTGTTGTGGATTACGTCAATATTGTTGTATGTGGAGACTTTAATGTAAACCTGCTTTCCCGTGAATCACTCGGTTTCGTTGATGATGTATCTGGTGTTGGGCTATCTATTGTTAACACCACTCTACCCACTCGGTTTGAGTGTAATGCTCAACCTTGCCTTCTTGATTATTTTATTGTTTCTGATCCATCTTTAGTTTTAAAATTTGATCAATTTTCTTTCATTTCCGACCATGACCTTATATTCTGTGCAGTTGATATTGTTTTTGACTCTACTAATATAGCAAAAATTTTTTTATTTAGGGATTACAAATCCTTGAAAACTGACTCGTTGTTTTTGCATCTGTCATGTGTTAACTGGTGCGATTGTTGGAATCTTGTGACCGTTAGTGACAAACTCAGTTTCCTCAATAAGAGTTTACTAAATGCCTTCAATTATTTTGTCCCGGTCCGTGAGTGTAAAACTAAAATGTCCTGCCCTTGGTTCAATCGTAAAGTTCAGTCAGCTATTAAAAATAAAAATAATAATAAAAGGTATCCCACCCAAACTAACTGGGAAGCTTTTAAGCGTTCGCGGAATAACTCCACATTGGTTGTCATGAAGGAAAAGCAAAAGTACTTTGCTCCGAAACTAGACCCTACTCTCCCTGCATCAGTTCTGTGGCGTAATATCAAAAATTTACGCATCCATGCTCGTATTACCTCTGAATGCTATCTAGATGTGGATGAACTAAATAAAGCCTTTCTGAAGTGTCCTGATTCTGGTGTTCCCTCAAGTACTTTTATACCCTCGACCTCCTCAAGATATACAGGTGCTTCTTTTGAATTTCTACCAGTCTCTGAACGTGATGTAATAAGGTGTGTTTTAAATATAAAGTCAGAAGCAATAGGAGAGGATAGTCTCCCCGTAAAATTCATTAAAATTGCACTGCCTTACATTGTTGGAACTCTTACGCATATAATTAACCATAGCATCACGACTTCATGCTTTCCGAAAGAGTGGAAATGTGCCTCTGTACGACCGGTGGCGAAGAATCCTTCTGCACATACTCCAAGTGACTTCCGGCCTATTAGCATTTTGCCCTCGCTCTCAAAGGTTTTGAAGCTTTGTTAGCAGAACAAATAAATGATCACGTCATTAAACACAACCTAATCTCCCCTCTGCAATCTGGATTTAGAGCAAGGCATAGCTGCCTAACAGCAATGCTAAAAATAATTGACGATATACGAATACCATTTGACCAAAATCAATTAACATTACTTTGCCTACTTGATTCTCGAAGGCGTTTGATTCTGTGAGCCATGATATACTGTGTACTAAGCTTAAAGAGTACTTCGGATTCGGGAAAAATTCCCTGAGGCTTATTGAAACCTACCTAACTGGTAGATCTCAGCGTGTTAAAGTCGGTGAAAATATCTCAAGACTTGAGACGATTTCCTCAGGTGTTCCACAAGGTTCAGTCTTAGGACCTCTTTTATTCAGTTTGTTCGTAAACGATATTTTCCTCACATGCCAATTTGTAAGCGTTCATGCCTATGCGGATGATATACAGTTATATTTATCGAGTAACTTTGAAAATGTAGGCATGTTAGTTCAAAAGTATAATCGTGACTTGTCTTCTATTGAGCGGTGGTCGAAGAACAATGGTCTTCTCCTGAACTCTAAAAAATCGTATGTATTACCAATCGCAAAGCGGAAAATTAGTGACACTACTATACCCCATTTAGTTGTCGGTAATAAACCACTGCAATTTGTAAGCAAAATTACTAATTTGGGCTTTGTCATTAACTCAAGTTTGACCTGCACGGATCATGTAAACTCGGTAATTGGTAAAGTTTATGGGATACTTCGAAATCTGCGCCAGAGTGCGGTTTTTACACCTATGGTTACGAGGCGGCGACTCTCAGTGCAGTTGATAGTACCCATAATGACATATTCTGAGCTGGTCTATAATAAACTAGACTCTCTCTCGGCTCATAAGTTCGATGTACTATTCAATAATGTCACACGATACGTCTACGGCTTGAAGAAATTTGATCACATATCGGAGTGGAAAACAGGTTTGCTAGGGTGTGAAATTCACGATTTCCAAATAGCCAGGAGCTGCATTTTTCTGTACCGGTTAATGAACGCCAAGACGCCTTCTTATCTTTACGACAAACTGATATTTCCAAAGTCCGGGCGCACAAGAGACCTCATTGTACCTACTTTTAACTTTGCAACATCGACTAGACTGTTTTTCATCAACACGATTAGAAGTTGGAACTCCATTCCAACTGCAGTAAGAGGAAAATTAAATAAAAGCAACTACAAAGCTATCTTATACTCTCATTTTTCTAGAGATTTAAACAGGCCATCAAAATTAGACTAATTTAGTTTAATTTAATTTAATTTAGCTTTAATTTAGTTTAAGATTATAATTAAGTTCAATTGTAATTACATTTCGTTTTAATTTTTAACATTTGATTGTTGGTATTGCTCTGTTGTCGCATATTCAGTGTAAGTTCTATCTATTGTCTCATATTCAGTGTTAGTTATATCTGGCGTGTCATACTCAATGTAAGCTTTATTGTATTTTGTACCTATATTTGTTTTACTAAAAAAGAAGGCAATGCTTACTGTACTAATATCACCATTTTGATAATAAATGAAATGAAATGAAATGAAATGAAATCCTTCATGTAAGTCAATACAATGCTTTCGCGGATTGCTTCTCTAATCCCCTTACACTTTTTCGATTCTATAATCTATGCAGAGTCGATGGGAGCCATCTTTCTTTTTAGCCAGAACTATCGAAGGTCTTACTATGCCTTGGCTCTGCCACTCTTCAACTTGCTTGTTTACGATATCTCTTTCGGCTGGGGATAACCTTCTCGCCTTCTGGTATACAGGTTCATTGTCTTTAAGCACTCATCTCATACTCACCGTCGTATCACCCTTTTGTTTCGGCTTATACTCGTTAACTATTTTCTCCACTTCATGGTCTTCTATATGGGAAAGATCAACCTTCCAATCATCTTTCTCATTATAAGCATCAATTTGAAAAATTTCAGCAACCTCGTCGTCATCATTGCCCATATAAATCACACCCTGTTTGGCATGAAAGTTTCTTCATACCGGAAATCATTTCCGATCAATGTCATTAGAAATGACACTGATTTTAATTGAATGGACCACTTCAGTGTCGAATTCCCCAGTTACATCATGTGCCGGTGATCCTAACCCAGAGAAACGCACTTCTGAAGATTTCAACATCGGCGACCCAATCTTCAAAAATTCATCTGCACACATCAACGTTAGATCACTGCCTGTATCAACTAGGGTCGCCAACATTTTCTATGAAATTTATAGTACTAGAAATTTATAGTAGTAGAAAAAACTAAACCCTTTTTAAGTGTATATCTTTTTTCTTTCTTTTGAATCTCCTCTTTATATTTCTTTGAAAGTATCATATGCTTTAAAGCATTTAATATTTAAATTAATATAAATCAAAAGTTCATTTTTATTAGTGAGGTAGTTGCCTTGTTTCTCTCATCCCGCCATTCGACATTCCTACTAGAAAAAACTTTTTATGTGAATGCCGAAGGTGCAGGAGAGCAGGATCGAAATAATCTTCTATACTATAATAAAACTAGAGATTGTTTTTCTGTTTGAACTCACTAATCTCCGGAACTACTGAATGGATTTTCATTGGGCTTTAACTGGTATCTAGACAGTGACCTCGAACGTAATACCAAGATATACCAATTTTTGCAAACAAAATTTACTTTGCACCAAATTCTTTTGAATACAATTTTGCTTTTCAACGGCATCAACATATACCAGTGCTTATTTTTCGTTATTGATATTTTTTTTCAACTGAAATAGTAATTAGTGTCATTCGTACATATTGAAAACGGTCTTGAACATAGATACATACGAGGTTAAACGTTTCTCGCGGAGTTTTATGTCTTACCAGAGTGGTGTGTTTCTAAGAATCAGTAAGTCAAAAGATAATCGGTAGGTAGAAACTGATTTATTTAAATATCTTTGTGTTTCGTGTATCACTATGGGATTTTGTACATACAAATTAATTAGATATTCTGAAAACGCTCACATGAAAAGCCTGTTCTGTGAATTAAGCGGTTATAGCTCGAAGCATTCCCTTAAGTCAAGAATTGACATTTACATTTCTAGCGAATTTCTAAGTTATGGAATTAAAAGAAATTTTTTTTTAAAGGAAATAAAACGTGTGGTTTCAGCATTGACTTATCGAGAAAAACGTTTTTTTAATTTGTGTGAAGTATTGAAATTTTAAAGTAAAAAGAAAATGCATGCGCAAAACGGAAAACAAAATTCAATAAGTGCTTTCCCTATGAGCGAGAGATATGTACATATCAATGAAATATACATTTGGAGTCAAAAAACAGTCTTTAAGGAGTCCCATTTTGGAGCCTTTACGCTCATAATGAGCTTATTTAAGAGCCCGAAGTTAGTGTCTCCTTCCTCCGAAGGTCGACTTATATGAGCTTAAATTCATTCATCAAATGAGCCTGCAAATGAGTCATATTGGAGTCTTATTGGCTTCATACAAGGCTCATTTTGGACTCTTTTTAAAGCAATTTTCGGCCCCATATATGAATCGTTTCAGAGCTTTTTTGAGGTTCTTAAATCTGTCTTATAGTTCTCATAAATAACTTCATTCGGACTCTTATTTTATGTTGTCCTTTGAGCCATATTGGCCTTATTTTTCTACTTTTATTGAACTTCAAATACTGTACACATGTATGTATGCATACCTCAGTTCATATAAACATTCCAACATGCATTAAATAGCAGCAGCTGCAGCTAAATTTTGTATATTTTTTGTTTTCTAAATATTTTCAATTTCTGTATGATCAAGTTTAGATATAAATTTCGAACCTTTATCGTTTTTATATAGCCACAAAGTGCTGGCTTCTAACTTCGATCATTTATAACTCCTAAAATATTCATATAAGGGTCACTTATTTTTTGTTTTTGAAGCTCATAGTTTTTACCCACCTAGGACTCCTTTCAGACTCATATATTCTGAACGCTCAGAATATGTTTGTCAGAATATGTTTTATAAACCAATAATAATAATAATAATAACAATAATAATAATAATAATAATAATAATAATAATAATTATAATAATTATAATAATTATAATAATAACACCCGATTCATCTATCTATCTATATATATAAAAATGAAATGTTTTCCGTATGACGGCGATGCCTGACCAAACGGCTGAACCGATTTCAATTCTGTAAAAAGCACATTTTTGGACCTTCTGTGTGGAAGGGTTTTTGATTTTAAAAAATTTGAAATTTTTTGTTGTTGCCGAAAAATGAAGAAAGCTGAGACGTCACGATTTCACAATTTCATAGTTTTCCGCATGATACAAAAAAGAAGGTAGTTTCATTTAATGGCATTCGTTGTTGTTGTCAACCATTTGACTTTTAATAAAATTATGACATTTCACTAAATTCATGCTACCTGATCACGAGCAGTAATATTTTTTTTTTAAGCAGAAGATTTCATCAGTCCTCTCAAAGATGTCGAATATGATTAATCTGAAATTAATTATTAATTAATTAATTAATTACTAGGTTTCAGAACGGATGAAGAAAGTGATCAAAATTATACTTATGCTAATTGCTTACGGGAGGGCGGTATGCGTAAGCCGAATTCAAGTTTTTTGCATACTTTGGAAATTTTAAATTCGAAATTTGTTGAATTTAATGGTGATACCCTAACCACAAAGCCAAATTTTTTGCAAAATGTGATGAGAAATTTAAAAGTAAATTTTCACGAATTTTATCACGAATCACGAATTTCATGTGACCAAATATTCCCAAAAATTATAAAGCAAAACCAAAATAATTTTCCGCAATTTGTTTTTGTTTTGCTTGTTAAGTTATGAGAACAATTTATTCACATGGAATTGGCGATTATAAAATGATTTATTCGGAAGGAGCATTCTTTAGAATTTCATTTTTAAATCGCAAGATTGCATTCAAAATAAAAAATTAAAAAACAACAACATAATGCTCTCGTGATTTTTATTATAAAATGAAAATAGCAATTTCAATGATGTTTCCTTTAACATTACACATTTTATATATTTTTAATAAAAAAAAGGTGCGAACCACGTAAGTAAATAAATTACTAAGCACTGATAATGATTTTTCATTTGAAATATTATTAAATTGGTATAAATNGCAATTTCAATGATGTTTCCTTTAACATTACACATTTTATATATTTTTAATAAAAAAAAGGTGCGAACCACGTAAGTAAATAAATTACTAAGCACTGATAATGATTTTTCATTTGAAATATTATTAAATTGGTATAAATGTGGGAAAGAAAATACTCCGATTTATTGTTTTAATATTATCAAAGTGGCAAGGCCGTTGAGAATACTCACAATTTATGAAACTTCAAAAAATTGTATTATCCGTCAAATGTTGTTCATTGAAACTACCTTCTTTTTTTGTATCATGGTTTTCCGTATATTGAATGTCACTAAACTACTAAACGGCTGGACCGATTTCGTTCATATTGGGAACATATGTCAGTACCTTGAAGGGAAATATTCCGACTAAAAATTTAACCGCTAGGTGGCGCTGGGGCCGGGATATGCATAAAAATTGCATTTACTTGCCGATTTGGAACATACGTTAGCCAATTGAAAATAAATATTGGGACTAAAAATGTACAAGATAGGTGGCATTGTAGACGAGATATTCCTAAAATTCTTATACACTGGGATAATGATAGATATCTACTATATATTTGAAGAAGTATGTATGTATGTATGTGCCAGGTTGCAGCCTAAACGGATGGACAGAATAATATGAAATTTTGGCACAGTATTGCCATGCCACCTGGGCTTATAACAGGAAGAAAAAAATTGGAATTCGACAAGGGGGCGTGGCACCTCCCGTAGGCGTAAAATATTTTATCAGCTATAACTTCGGAACCATAAGCCCCATGAACTTGAAATTTGGTACGCAGACATATCTATGGTAGGTGCTTATAGTAAGGTGTATATGAGTGAGTTTCTTAAAAGGGGACGTGACACATCCCGTAGGCGTGGAATTTATTATCAGCTATAACCTCGAAACTATAAGTTACGTAAGCTTTAAATTTGGTATACAGGCATACCTATGATAGGTGCTTATATTAAGGTATATATAAATGAGTTTGTAAAGGGGGCGTGACACATCCCATAGGCGCGGAATTTCTTATCAACTATAACGTTGGAACTATAAGCCCCGCGAACTTGAAATTTGGTATGCGGACACAGCTATGGTTGGTGCTTTTAGTAAGGTGTATAAGAATGAGTTTGTAAAAGGGGCCGTGACACATCCTGTAGGCGTGAAATTTTTTATCAGCTATTGGTATAGAGGTAGGCGCTTATAAAAAGATATATATATATATATGAATTTGTGAAGGGAGGCGTTGCACATCCCATAGGCTTGGAAACTTTTGTCAGCTATAACTTCAAAACCATAAGCCAGGCATATCTACGGTAGTAGGTAGTAGTACGGTATAGTAAGGTATGTATATATGAAGGAGTTTGTAAAAGGATGCGTGGCCCGTAACATCCCATGGTAGTGGAATTATTTATCGGATATAAATTCGAAAGCATAAGTCACATGAAATTGAAATTTGGTATGCAGACATATTTATGGTAGGCGTTTATAGTAAGGTATATATAAATGGGTTTGTCAATGGGGGCGTGTTACATCCCATAGACGTGGAACTTTTTACTAGCCATAAGTTGGGAACCATAAGCCGAATGAATCTGAAATTTGGTATGTAGACATATATATGGGAGGTGTTTAGAATAAAGTCGGATATTCAAAACTGTGTTTTTTTGAAACCTTACAGTCTTTAGACCATTTCGAAATGGAAATATTAAATCATTTTATTGATCTCGCGATGCCGTTAAACGAAAAATGTTCATGTATAATAAATAAAACTATTTCTGAAAAAAGCATTCTACCGGAAAAGTGCAGCTATACTAAAATAGCTAAGCGGATAGGAAGCTAAACGGAATGTACCATATAAGACTAATTTTAATTTAAAGTTCTATGGTTACCTTAATCCACCTAATATTAATAATGGAACAAGATTTGTAGTACGGAAAGTGTTGATTAAAATATGGGGCGTTAGTAGTATAAATATAGCGGTTCTGGACCGGTGCAAGCAGCGCTGCCTGCTCCGGTCCAGAACCGCGATATGGTTTGCTGCTGCACCGGGTCCAGAACCGCTAGACGGTTTGCTGGTGCTCTGCCGCAAGCTTTGCTGCTCCGCCAAAAGATGTCGACGATCGTAATCCAAGTTCAGAACCCAGGTAAAAGCCGCAAGATGTCGCTGATGACAAATCCGAGTCCAGAACAGGAACCGACCACAGGGTGTACCGCTGATGGAAATCCAAGAAATCCGATACAAGGTGGTTTATATGTTGATGATGCATCTAAGTCTGTTGTAAATAAGTGTGATCCACTAGTTTTGCCCGAAGATGTCTACCACCCTGCTATGGAGGTATCTTACGAAGTTATAAGTGATGGTCAAAATTGCAGTACCCAAGCATACGAGCCAAATATTCGCTTTGATTTTTCGAAAGCCAACTTTAAAATGTTTAACAAAGAACTGTCTAAATTGTCGTGGCCTGCATTTAAAGAAAATATTGAACAAAGCGTTG
>NW_016157550.1:255141-257435 GCF_001687245.7 Rhagoletis zephyria
GAGAGAGGACAGTATCGATTTCTTAATGCTGAAAAGCGGATCTGATATATCAAACGTGCTGGAATGAGAGTTAAAATCCTGGCATAAGCAACGGAGTGGGTCGTGCAATTCAAAATTAGTTTTACAAGCTTTCAGAAATAGGGGGCAAATGTGTCTTGATACCCGGGAGGGAACATTAAGGCTAACTTCGCCAAGAAGAAGCGGACTTGAAATTGAGCCTGTTAGTAATTTAACTATAAAAATTGTACCAAGCATTTGCCTGCGGCTGGAAAGTGTACGAAGATTAATAAGTTTTAATCGGCTCGTATAAGGTGGAAGGTTATATTGAGAATCCCAACGGGTTTTAGTGATATAAGGGTCACAAAATTCTTTTGACCATCGTTTCACAAATGCAAGTACACCTTTAGCCTTGTTGACTGTCACATTAATATGAAGATTAAAATTAAGCTTAGGATCCATTGTGATACCAAGGTCCACAAAATTGTATACCTGTTCCAGGTTATGGGTACCTATTGTATAAGAAGTGGGATGAACAGCTCTTCGCGAGAAGCTCATTACTTTACATTTTTTAAGATTTAGAGGCATAAGATTCACTTGACACCAGTAAGCCATGCTGTCTAAGTCTGATTGTAGCAAAGACCTTTCTTTAATTGAAACGTACGATTTATAAAGCTTTACATCATCTGCATACATTAAAATTTTGGAAAATTGTATATCTATAGAAATATCGTTTATAAAAGGCAAGAACAGAACCGGGCCTAGGTGGCTACCTTGAGGGACTCCTGAAGTAACATCAATGACGTCAGAGATAGTATTTTTAAACATTATCCTTTGTGATCTATCATAGAGGTATGAAGAGATCCAACGTAGAAAATTAGGTGGAAGACCAAGAAGATCAAGTTTGTAGATGAGCAACGAGTGGGACACTTTGTCAAATGCTTTACTGAAGTCAGTATATATAACATCAACAGTTTTGCTTTCACTAAATGCTTTTGAGATATAGGATGTTAATTCGAGTAAATTTGTAGAAGTTGATTTGCCCTTGCAAAATCCATGTTGACTATATGAAATGCTAGAAGAGATAGAATGCGTCAACTGATTTGTTATAATTGCTTCAAATAATTTAGGAATTGCAGAAAGCTTAGCTATTCCCCGGTAGTTCTCCACTGAAGATCTGCTACCGCTTTTATGTAACGGGGTTATGAACGATTCCTTCCATATAGTTGGAAAAACGCCATCTTTAAGAGATAAATTAAATAACGCTGTTAGCCGCTCATAGAGATAATCAGAACAATTTATAAGAATACAAGTAGGAATCTGATCAGGACCATAACTGAAGGACCGCTTTAAGGATTTCAGATAAACTACTACATCATCGGGAGATATTACTGGGATATTTATTGAGTTCATTGGACATAGTTTAAAAGGATAGTCAATGTTAGCATGTGAGTTAATGGAATAATTGGATTTAAAAAACTGAGCGAACATGTTAGAAATTGTTTGCTTATCACTAGAGACGGTATTTTGATACTTCATGGCGGAAGGAAACCCACGTACATTTCGCTTGGAGTTTACGAAGTCATAAAATGATTTGGGGTTATATATTATACGCCGTTTGATTTTACACAAGTAAGCTTTATAACACTTTTTGTTTAATTCAAAAAACTTATGACGCAAAAGTGAGTATTTTACATAGTATGAGTGTAAACCGGTTTTTTTGTGTAATCTAAAATAACGCGACTTTCTGTTTTTCAAATTTCTCACTTCTTTAGTGAACCATAACTGTGTTTGCTCTTCAGGAACATACATAAGTTTAGGCACATGCTTTTCAAATAATTTATGTAAAGCAAAGTTAAAAAGTAAAAAAAAAAAAAAAAAAAAAAAAAAAAAAAAAAAAAATTGGTAAAGTGTATTGGTATACATATATGCAAACGTACATCCATACATATGTATATACATACATATATAGATGCTCCACCCCTATAAAAGTGTGTTAATAATGTTCACATAGCTATTTGCTAAGTATTTAATATGTATGTGTATATGAATGGAAAGGCCTGTTGATGTTGATGAGAACAAATAAAATTTTATTTGAAATAAAAGGAAGTTTTATAATTACTTATTTATTTTGATAATAAGAATTTTAAACATAAATGTCCGCAACTATATGAATTATAGCTTTGCTGTTTATTATAGTTATATTTAATGTTTTTTTCCTAAATACTTTANGAACAAATAAAATTTTATTTGAAATAAAAGGAAGTTTTATAATTACTTATTTATTTTGATAATAA
>NW_016157551.1:0-24421 GCF_001687245.7 Rhagoletis zephyria
TTCCTAATAAACAATCGTGGTACAAAGCTCAATAAAAATATAAAAAAATCAAAAGAAATACTTAACTTCNTGAAGTCTAGAAAAAAGAAGTCTGATGAGGAGGTGTGGTGATCTCCGAAATAGTGCTCTAACTTCTACCGCTTAGACTTTGTTGCTTTTTAAATTTTTCCTAATAAACAATCGTGGTACAAAGCTCAATAAAAATATAAAAAAATCAAAAGAAATACTTAACTTCCGCGAATAGAATTCATCAAGATGGGTTTGTAACTTCAGCTTTTTATCAATTATGGTTATATTTTGGTGTATTTAGATTTGTAGATTCTCATAAATTCAGTGCTGCCACTGCTTTAAATATTTTACCTATCTCGGAGGAATTTTAGTTGAGAAAAAAAACACTAAAAAAGGCACTAGGCACTAAATAATTCTTTTTGGCGTTTTAATTTTCAAAAAGCACTGAATCTAGTGCTTAAAGCACCTAGTTGGCAACTATGGCATACAGGCCTTTAGCCATTTCTTGTACGTCATTTTATATGGAGGTTTTGCTTTTCTTGAGAGCTGCATACAGGCCTTAAATATTTAACACCAAGTTATAAAATCTGTATCGTTCGTTCGATTTTCAAAAAGGGGGTAGGTGTCAAATGAAATGTAGATGTGTAACATGGTTTTAGTTTTTTTGCCATATGTAAGAAAATCAAAATCAAATTATTTAATAAGGTAAATAAATTACTCCAATATGGGATCAATCGAAATGGTTTTGAATAAACTATATTTTTTAATTACATTTGGGTGGGTTGCCACCTGTTTGAGAAGTCAAATAAATTTGTTGTACTTAAAATACTATGCAATATTAAATATTAAAACATTTTTGATGTGCTTGAAGAGAGTGGCCACCTGTTTAAAAAGTTAACCTAAAATTACACTGTGCGACAGCCGAAACCAGCCCGTATTTTGTTAACATTTTCTGAATGTCTACCCATCCAGTAGTAAAACGCTCGATGGGTTTGCAAAAGTTAGCTCGTATTTTTATTTTATGGCCTACTAAAGTTTTCATATCTCGGCCTAAGTAGTTTTCAAAAAAGTCGAAAAAATAGTTAAAATAAATGTCTGAGCGAAATTAGAGGTTAAGACATATATATTAAAATGTCTTGGGAAATATTTTCGTAGAACATTTTAACCCATTAGCTCCCGCCTAAAACGGCCATATTTGACCCTTACTTCAAGAAATCTCGCAAAAAGCAATTTTGGAAGACCGTTTATGGATTGATATATTCTAAAAAATTATTCTCCGGAAAATTTTACTAGGGGTCTTCTCAGGCAAAAGTTTCATGCTACTAACGTAAAAGCCTCTAAAAATTTAAAATAAAAAATCAACAAAGAAACTAGTTTTTTTATAAAAAAAATTTAAAACTGAGTTTAGAATAACAGTTCCTTCTTGGCACAGATTTTTTGTTTTTATGCATCAGAACGAAAAACATGTATTTTTTTTCTTGAATCCTAAGACAAATGGAGTGCCACACACAGTGATGGCAAATTTAGTTAGAAAGAAAAAATTTGAAGTTGATTTTTTGGAAATAAAGATGCAATTCGATGTTTTCTGGAAAAATTCGATTTTATCCGAATTTTAGCAACACAAAGTTCGATTTCAAAAATTCGACATTTTGGAGCTAAATTCGATTAAAATTCGAATATCGAAGCTTCGAATATCGAATTTACCCATCCCTGGGAGCGCGTACGGCGCCTTTTGGCATATGAGCGCAATCCTATCGCTTACGCAGAACGCCACATGGCCGAGGGGACTGTAGGAGGGGTCGTCACAGAGTGTAGATGCATCGTCATACTTGTAGACGTTGTCGTTGCTATTTGCAACGCTGCACTTCCCTCGTACAGGTCCCAAGGCCGTCATGGAAGATCGCACTCACCCGTGCCGCCAACCGTTACGCATCTACATCGTTAGTGTGCAACTACGAGCGGCGAAACAGGTGTGTGCTTAGGGCCCGCTAATCAGTCTCCTCATTACAGGCCGCTACGAGTCACCATCACGGGAGGCCGCCGCTACTATCACCGTAAGTCATCGCCACTAACGCTCCTAGGCCAACCCATCACTCCGCTCCCAGCCAGCCGCCTCCGATAAATCGCCGGAATCCAGGAGCGCTGCTCCCTCCATCCCCACAAGCTAGGGCCGCTGCAGCTGCCCTCGTTATTAGGGCCGTCACCGCCGTTGCCGCCCTGGACCGAAGCCAACATCGTGCCCCCCCGGCAGCCGATTGCTGCAATCACCGCGTTACAGGAGCGCTACTCCCTCCGTCTCCACAAGTTAGGGCCGCTACCCCCACCTTCGGTATTGGGACCGACCCATCGTTACTGCCCCCGGAGCCAAAGATAGTTACCCGTCATCGCTACTGAGGCCGTTGCTGCCTTTCGTCAGCGTCAGGACCCCTGTCACCGACGCCCTAGAGTATCACCATCGCTCTGATTGCCGCTACGCTCACCGGCATCACCGTCGTCACCGAGTATCACCGTCGTTCGCATTACCATTGCGCTCACCGTCGTCACCGAGTGCTGCCACTCTCACCGTTACCGATCCATAGCCGTTGTTATTCTCACCGTTACCGACGCATAGCCGCTGTTACTCTCCCTCTCTCTCACTTCTTGGATGAAAGGCTGCCGGCGCTCTGGCCATTTCTCGCCTCGTGTCTGTGAGTGTGTTCTCCGTATTACACTAACTATTGTGTGTTATTTGGTGGGGATTAGTGGGAGCTCCATTGTACCCTGGGTCGGCTGAGCGTACCTCAGCCTTCGACAAAACCCACCTCATGAATGACACCCGAGCAGGGACCTAGCTCTGCAGGCGCATGTGCAAAAACCTCAGCAAGCACCAACACTGCGGAAGCGGGTTCACCGAACACACCACAACCAACAACTGACACACGGATGAGCGAAAACAACACCATGACGCTGAACGTCGACTAGTTGGGCTGGATATATCTTCTCAAGAATGAGAGGTTAATTAAAGAGTGCAGACAACACCAGTTAGCAGTGGAAGAAAATACTGTTGCTGAGCTACGCAGCGCTCTGAGCAACTTCGTCAGAGCAAAGAGAACCAGGAAGTCGACCGAAAATCTCCTCAGAGAGCTGGAAATGGAGATCGCAGCCGAGGAGGCCAGCATAGCAAAATCGCTACCCGAATCACACCCAGCCATCAAACTGGGGGAATCCTTTCTACACCCTGGAGGAGCGAAACTGGCAGTCCACAAACGGGACAGCAAGAGTAACGCCGAAGTGATGAGCACCGGCCTTCGTTGGGACGTACACTACTCCGGCGGCGAAACTCTGCACGACTTCCTGGACAAGATTGAGGAGTTAACGGAATGCTACCAAATCGTGCCAGAGCTACTCCTCCTAACTCTCCCCGAAGTTCCACGTGGCAAAGCACTCCAGTGGTTTCACATCTGGAGGCAGCAGATGACCACTTGGGCCAGATTCCGTACCGAGGCAGAAAGATTTTTCCTGCCTAAGCGGCATGTAAGCTTCACACACCGCCCCAGCTACATCACTGCAATTTGAGAGGCGACACACCGACGGCCGCTTCTACGCCGACGTCACCATCGAAGACCTGAAGTTACGGGCGCTGGTGGACACAGGATCCACGCTTACGTACTTCGACGAGAGCATGCGCGCGCATTTGGAACGGCGCAACATCCGGCCCGTGCCCAATGAGCAGGACGTACAACTCACGGATCAAACTTGCGTCGCAAGCACGCACACCTACCCCGTCAGGATCGAATACCATGGTCGGTTCACTCACACATCGGTAGCAGTGATTCCCAACCTGGCGGAACGGATAATATTAGGAATGGACTTCTTAGCAAAACGAGGCATTTCCATCACATTGGATGGCCAGCCACTGGCTCCCGCTACACCACCAAAGGTAGGGGCGATACCCGCTCTGTGCGGCCTAGCGGAGAGAGCGCACCTCAACGGGAAGCAGAACCAGGAGCTAGCAGATTTCCTCGAGCACCGCATGACCATATCTTTAAAACGCACTGGACCGAGCACAGCCGCAAAGCACATAATCACGCTCCGGCACAACAACGTTATTGCCCGCGCAACGCTGCTACACAGCTGGCAATAAATAACGAAGTAGATGAATTACTCGCCGACAGAAGGATTTGGCCATCTAAGAGCGCCTACAGCGCACGCACAATGGCAACACGAAAACGCAACAAGCGACAACCAGTGCCGCCACACGAACCGCGGCCAATATCCTCATGGCAACCACCGCTTGATGCAACACCATGGCCTCGCAACAAACCACGTATACTAAGCATTAAAATATTCTGCGGTCCGCCGCTAGTACAACCCGATGCGAACGCCCAGCACCAATTATTCGCCATGACGTGCAACTCCGCTGTCGCTAACACCACAACCGTTGACACCCACAACTTCAGCGGGGAGCTGCAACCAACGGCCGACGCAACGCAAGATACCGCAAACAAAAGCACAGATACGCGACTCGCAACCAGCCACGAAGAGCCACCAGTTGCGGCGACAATAGCCAACAGCGAGGGCGTATTCCAAGGCCTCACCGTTAAGCACCCACAAGGAAACTCGCGACGTTGGTGCTTCCTCTGGAAAGGGCAACGCGCCCGCGCGAACAGAAAAGGCCCGGACCATGCTTTAGTCCAATTCCAGAGTCAAAGGAAGCTGTTCAAGTTTGAGAAGTAGAGGCCACCCCCCGGTGTAACGGAGCGAACGAAGTTCTCACCTACCTCGTCATGGCCTTAGGACGGCCACCACCACGTGATACTCAACCAAAGTACAATTACATATACAACCATCTTTCTCTTGTTATTATACTACTATATTATTGTCACAAAAAAAAAAACTCTCAGCTTAAGGAAAATTTTGCAATGTACTATGCAAGAGAATCCCTTAGACGTAAGAATTTGCTGTACAAACGAAATATAAATAACAAATAATACCTAAATAAAGCGAACCGCGAACACACACTGGCCGAGCCAGCGTTCCGTACGATGGTAAAATTTACCTAGGCTTTGCCTAAGGTAGTGCAGGCCTCCAGAATACTACGACCTTTCGTCCGCCGAGGTGGGAGGGGGACTGTAACGTAGCATTCACTACGCTACAATATTTGCAGCCACAACCTACCACAAATCTATCCTACGTTGTAAATATGTACGAACATACGATATGCTNTTTTGCAATGTACTATGCAAGAGAATCCCTTAGACGTAAGAATTTGCTGTACAAACGAAATATAAATAACAAATAATACCTAAATAAAGCGAACCGCGAACACACACTGGCCGAGCCAGCGTTCCGTACGATGGTAAAATTTACCTAGGCTTTGCCTAAGGTAGTGCAGGCCTCCAGAATACTACGACCTTTCGTCCGCCGAGGTGGGAGGGGGACTGTAACGTAGCATTCACTACGCTACAATATTTGCAGCCACAACCTACCACAAATCTATCCTACGTTGTAAATATGTACCCACATACACCACGCATGTACATACGATGTACATACATATGGGTAGAATATTCACAACGCACCTTTTGGCAGATGAGCGCAATCCTATTGCTTATGCAGAACGCCACATGCCGAGGGGACTGTAGGAGGTGTCGTCACAGAGTGTAGATGCATCGTCATACTTTGTAAACGTTGTCGTTGCTATTTGCAACAATGCNATACACCACGCATGTACATACGATGTACATACATATGGGTAGAATATTCACAACGCACCTTTTGGCAGATGAGCGCAATCCTATTGCTTATGCAGAACGCCACATGCCGAGGGGACTGTAGGAGGGGTCGTCACAGAGTGTAGATGCATCGTCATACTTTGTAGACGTTGTCGTTGCTATTTGCAACAATGCACTCCCCTCGTACAGGTCCCAAGGCCGTCGTGGAAGATCACACTCACCCGTGCCGCCAACCGTTCCGCACCTACATCGTTAGTGTGCAACTATGTGGGCGATACAGGTGTGTACTTAGGGCCACTAATCAGTCTCCGTAGTCCCCTGGCTACGAGTTACCATCACGGGAGGCCGCCGCTACTATCACCGTAAGTCATCACCAGTTGGGCCGCCACTACCGCCCCTAGGCCAACCCATCACTACGCTCCCAGCCAGCTGACTCCGATAAATCGCCGGAATCCAGGAGCGCTGCTCCCTCCATCCCCACAAGCTAGGGTCGCTACCGCTGCCCTCGTTATTAGGGCCGCCATCGCCGTTTCCGCCCTGGGCCGAAGCAAACATCGCGCCCTGCCGCCAGCCGATTGCAGGAATCACCGCGATACAGGAGCGCTGCTCCCTTCGTCTCCACAAGTTAGGGCCGCTACCGCCACCATCGGTATTGGGACCGCCCCCGGACCCAAAGATANCAGGAGCGCTGCTCCCTCCGTCTCCACAAGTTAGGGCCGCTACCGCCACCATCGGTATTGGGACCGTTACCCGTCATCGCTATTGTGGCCGTTGCTGCCCCTCGTCACCGTCAGGACCGCTGTCACCGACGCCGTAGAGTATCACCGTCGCTCTGATTGCCGCTACGCTCACCGGCATCACCGTCGTCACAGAGTATCACCGTCGTTCGCACTGCCGTTGGGCTGACCGTCGTCACCGAGTGCTACCACTCTCACCGTTACCGATCCATAGCCGTTGTTATTCTCACCGTTACCGACGCATAGCCGCTGTTACTGTCCCTCTCTCTCACTTCTTGGATGAAAGGTTGCCGGCGCTCTGGCCATATCTCGCCTCGTGTGTGTGAGTGTGTTCTCCGTATGACACTAACTATTGTGTTTTATTTGGTGGAGGTTAGTGGGATCTCCATTGTACCCTGGGTCGGCTGAGCGTACCTCAGACTTCGACAAAACCCACCTCATACCATCAAACAAAATTTAATGATGTGTAAACTGAAGATTTATTAGCACTCGTTGGTTTAACACCCATATTTTAATACTGCATATAACTAAATTCGGCTTTTAAAGCAGGTGGCAACCCTTTTCAAAAAATTTTCAAATTACTACCTTTTTAAACTCCTTTAGTCTGGACCCCTGTGGGGGAACATTTTGTAAATTACCTATGTAATTTCCCTGTTAAAATTTAATTTAATTTTTTAAACAGGGGCAACACTCTCACAGTTAAGTTAAGAAGCAAAACTTTTAATAACCATTTTGACTGATACCTATGGCAACTCTTTTCAAAAAGTAAAACCTCATTGCACATCTGCAACCAAGCCTTTTAATTTGACACCTCAATTTTGAAAATCGAGCGAAGGATGGGGATATGATGATTTTGATTTATAAATAATCTCAACTTAATTTTTTAAAACGTAGCCATTCTTTCCGGAAAATTAAAGTCTACTGCACATCTACATATCAAGCCATTTAATCTGATACCTCATTTTTGAAAATAAAACGAATGGCTCAGATCTGATGACCTGGACAAAAAGTCCTTTCGCGTATTATATATATAGATATAGTTACATTTGACTTTTTAAACAGGTGGCAGCCCTTTTGAAAAGTAGTCTTGCGCTAAGATATCCCTAAATATTCTCCGTCTAACATTGCGATACATATTTTAATCAGCTGATGAATTAAGTTGAATTAAATTAATTAAACATGAGGCAACTCCGCTAAATATAGTTCAGAAATAAAGATTTTTCAACCCCCCTTCGATTGATACCCATATTTTAATAATTCATTTAACTTATTTAATAATTTGAATTGAATTTTTAAACAGGTGGCAACTCTCTTCCAACACCTCAAAAATATTTTGCGTGTTCAAACTAAAGTCTTCTTAATATTGTTTCGTTGCACATTATTATTTTAACATTTCATTTAACTTCTTGATAAGTTAATTAAATTTGGCATTGCAAGAAGGTGGCGACCCTCTTCGAAATATTTTCAAACAGCCACCTTCTAAAGTCCTTTTGGATATGCGCCCATATGTTGAAACATATTTCTCCTAATTAATTTTCTTAATTCAAATTGAATTGAATTCTTTAAACAGGTGGCCACCCTCCTAAATTTAAGTTAAGAAACAAATATTTTCAAATCACTTTCCACTGATCCCATTATGTAATAATTGATTTTTTTTAACAATTTGAATGAAATTGAAATTAAAATGAAATGAAGAGGTGGCAACTATTTTTAAAAAAGTAAAACCTTATTGCATATCTGCAGTCCAAGACTTTTAATTTGACACATTATTGTGGAAAATCAAACGAACGGTGCTGTTATGATGGCATTGCTTATTATATAGTTTATATTCAATTGTTCTACAGGTGCAGCTCGTTTCGAAAAAATAAAACCAGTTTACACATCTAGAGGCCAAGCGCTTTAACTTGACACCCCGGTTTTGAAAATCGTATGAACGGTGCAGATCTTTTATGCGGTACAAAAAATGCCTTCGTGTATTATTTTGAACTTAGTTGTTAAAAGGTGTCAACTCTTTTCGAAAAAGTTAAACCTTATTGCACACCTAAAGTCAGAGCCCTTTGATTTGACACCTCACTTTTGAAAATCGAACGAACGGTGTGGATCTGATGACATTAATTATTATATTATTTGAATGCAATTTTTTATCGAAAAAGTAAAACCTTATTGGACATCTACAGACCAAGCGCTTTAATTTGTCATCTCAGTTTTGAAAATCGGGCGAACGGTACAGATCCTTTATGCTGCACAAAAAATGCCTTCGCGTATTATATATAGATTACATATATGACGTATAACGACAGTTTCCTTTGTTAAACAAGAATAATTTGTAATGAATTTACCAGTTTCTGTTTTTGGATTTATTTAACGAGTGGTGTAAAGCTTAGCTACGTATTACCTTTATTAACCAAAAAAAAAAAAAATATTAATGATTTTACTAATCTTTCTACTCGCGATTTCTTTAAATTAAACATGTGAATTTTAGTTGAAACATTTTAGCCATTTTTAGCCGGTTTTTTGCCAATATAGCTGGTCGGCCCAAAAAGTTCTGGCAACACGGGTGACAACACTCCTAAGTACATTTCAGAAACAAATCATTTTCAAACCCATTTCTCCATTGATAGCCACCTTTTATTAATTCATCCAATTTATTAAATAATTTGAATGCCCTGTTCAAACATTCTAAACGTACAAGCTAAGATTTCTTAACACTCTTTCTTTTGACATGCGTATTTTCATATTTATAATAGTTTGCGTATAATTAAGTTCCACTTTTTAAAAAGTTGGCAACCCTCATCAACAAACAAAAAATGCCTTCGCGTATTATATATGTATATAGATTATATAGTTTTCTCGAAAAGTTAGCAAGATACGATTTTAATTTTGATCGGAGATGGTTACTGAAACATCGAATTTTGAAATTCTGCAACAATATTGCGGGTGGTTTTCATGTGGAATTAAAGATTTTTCTACACTACCGTGCGGTCAGACGAACAAGCCGGTAAGGCAAACTAGCAAATAACCAATAAAAAGGTCCTGAAACAAAATGAAGTCAACCAGCTATTAGGGTTCACTGCGGTAGCGAATTGAAACGAAAAATTGGTCGAGGCTTAAAAACCAAAGCGCTCAAATATCAAACCAGTACGTCCTGACTCTATAATTATTAGAAGCGCCAGCGATTGGTCGTATGCAGAGATCCTTAAGATGGTTAAGCGAAATGGTTGGCAAAATAAGAAAGAGTGCGAGCGGTGACCTATTGTTCCAGCTGACCAGCTCCAATACTGCATAATAACAAAATGCGGCTCAAGCCGTGCACGCGAGTAAGGCGGAAGTTCGCAATAAATGCAGGTAAAAATGCATGACTTAGATGAGGTTGTGGGCAAAGAGGAAGTGCGGTCCGCACTATACACGCAATTCGAGTTTCTAAGCGTGGAAAGGCATATGGTGGCATGCAAACAACAATATTGTCGTTACCTTCCGGAACGGCCAGAAAGCTAAATGGGTGGTATCTCGTATTCTAAAGAATATACCTCCACAGAGATGTTACCGGTGTCTCAAGTTTGGTCACAAAGACATAACTTGCAAAAGCGAAGTACATAGGTCTCAGAGGAAGTGTTGTCAATCTGGAAATACAACTATGAAGTGCAGAAATTACTCGAAATGTCTTTTATGCACAAGGAGGAGCGCAAGTCGCACGGATCAAACGGTGGGTTCAAAATGTCCAGTTTTTCTGGAAGCGGTCCGAAAGATTAAATCAATATGAGACTACTGCAACTTAACTTAGACCACCGTCAGGCAGCTCGAGATCTGCCTGGGCAAACTGTAATAGAACTTCAGGTAGATATTGCTGTTCTCAGGAAAGCAAGTAAACGGAAATCTTTGGCCTGGTTGCAGGACTCTAGCGGAAAAGAAGAAGTTCGGTCCTGTGGAATCCATCGGTTTTAATGCAATAAATCGCGTCGAAAAAATAGTTTCGTGTGCTCTAGCGGAGTACCTTCAAATATAGCTGCTATATTCCACCGAGTAACTCAATAAATGCGTTTGAAGACATTGTTATAAATCACTCTAGGGCTGCGAAGGATAGAATTAAAGTAATAATCGCTGACGACTTTAATGCTTGCCTGGATATCGCATTATAAAATACCGGGACACAACACACATTCAGCCGAAACGGGTACGTTTCGATATTTGACCTGACATTTGGAAGCGCACCAAGCTGCAAAGTATATACATTCAACATTCGTGAAAATGTTGCCATAACTCATTTCCAGGGCACCGCATATATCACACCGAAACGTATAATGGAGGAGAAAATCCGGTCACCGTAACCAAATACCATCTATTGATGGAATGAGCGAATAGAGGGTCAAGGAAAAAATTCCTCAAGCGAGGAGAGTATACCAGCGTGCTAGAAGGAGGGTCGTAGAATGTTTGGTATCCAATGGCTCACAATGCATTAAAAATGCCATCAACGAAAGTAAAAAGCAAGTTTTTGGTTGAACTTCGTGACTATGCGGAAACCAACCCTAAATAATAAACACTAACAAGTGGGAAAAATAAGCGCCCAACATGCCCACAATTCGGAAACGTTATTACCGGAACAAAGACCCCTCGTGTCCGTCATCGATACAGATAAGCTAGGGATAATTGACCCTGTTACGGCGATGACAAATAGGCTGCTGGCCCCGATGGAGTGCCAAAAAGGTGCTCAAAGTAGAAGTAAGGCAACAGATATCATCATTCGTATCTAATTCAACACCTGCTTGATGGAAACGTATCAACATGGAAGCAGCAAAAGCTGGTACTATTACCCAAGCATAGCAGGCCACCTGAAGATCCTTCCAGTTGCAGAACGAGATGTCTGCTGGATTCTGCCGGAAAAATCCTCGAGCGCGTCGTGTTTAAACTCTTGCAGGCAGAGGTCATCGCTACGTGCGGGATTTCAGACCCACAGTTCCGCTTCTATATCTACTATTGATGCCGTATCTGCAGTAATATAAAGCCATAAGCCGATACCGACGGCTAGAAGGTGATAAGGAATATTGCTTTATCCTAAAACCAGACATTAAAAATGCATTCAACAACGCAACCTGGGTGAAAATTGTCGTAGCCTAAGGACAGTCTCTGGACGCATTTTTGCGTTCCTGACCTAAAGCCATGGATAGAGAGGCAACATGCAGAGGTAGACTTCTATCTTACTCAATTTCTCAGCGGGAATGGCTGCTTTAAGCGTATCTATGTGTTTAGATTCAAGTACGAAAGCAATCCGTACTACGGTACCTGCGGAGATGGCACCGAAGAGGAGAGAAATAGGTTTCAAGCCATTGTTGGTTTGGCATTTAACAAAAAAATTCTGCGAAATATCAAACGAACTCGACCTGTAAAAATTTTCCCAATCACTTAAAGCAAGTTTTTCAAATCAGTAGAACGAAAATTTAAATTAATGGTTGAAATATGTTGTAAATAACTTATATTTTAATGAATGAATTTATCATTAGTCGAAATTAGTGTTGGAAAACTCAAGTACAAGTACCAGTACAATTAAATTACCCAGTAACTTAAATAAATAAATACCAAGTATAATTACTCTTTTATTTCTTTTGTAAATACTTTCAATTACTTTTAATCGTGTGCCTTATTTTAAATTGAAAATGATTGTTAATAGGGGTTTTAAACAAAGTTTAACCATATAAATTGTATTTAAAACCTGAATAGCATCTTCGATTTTGTCGTAAAGTCGTAAAATCCCCCCTTAATTAAAGAGCTGCATAGCTTTGCAACGCATTTGACCTGCAAGTCAGGACGTCGTCGGAATATTATAATCTGGATCTCGGACCGAGTCGACAGAATCGAAATCTATACACGGAGAGCTCATTTTCTTTCAAACACACAAATCAAAAAAAATGTGATCGTGCGTATTTAGTATGCAAACAAATGAATCAAGACTAAAACTATAAAAAGAATCAAATCGCTGATCGAACTTCGTAGGAAGAAAGTCCGCTATCAAAATTAAAACACATTGCAGTATATTAGATTGCACATAACCACAGCGACGACGAAGTTCGTTTACAAGCCTTTATTTAACTTGCTCTGTATGTACACATGCATGTTAGTTAAGGGAAAATCTTGCAATCAATTTGTGACCAACTTCCCAATTACCTAGAGCCTTGCAACTTCACAGTTGGCTCAGAACCCGATGACAATGCCATATGACAGACGATTTATTCATATAGGTGGCGCTGGAGTGGAGATATTTGAAAACCTGTATTTATAGTCCGAAAGCAAAGTATAAATGAATAATTCCACCAAAAATTTTGTCGATAGGTGGCGGACGATGGATATATTGGGTAAACCAGTATTTATGTTCCGATTTCGTTCATATTTAGAAATCTTACTTAAAAAATCTTTGTTTTTACAATTAACTTTTCTGCTGCACAGGGTCGAAAAATCAGCTATCAGTGATAAAACAACTTTGTTCTTTACTTTTCAAGCAGATAATTATCAGAAGAAGAAGAATGGGACAATTTGTACTGATTTGTACTGAATTTTCAATTCAAACAAAATACTTTAGTATTTTCTTAAGGTTTTTACATAACGTTGGAACTTCCTTAAACTGTACTGTAAAAAATAAGAGGAAAATAATTTAATTATAGCTGTTTTAGGCAATGTTTGATATGCCAAAGAAATTAATACAACAAAAAGATGAATCGTTTTATGGGCATATCGCCGGGTCATTACGTACCAGTTGCGTTAACATGATGGAGCTTAAATTATTTAAAAAGAAGGCTTAAATTGTTCTCGAGTGTTTTTAATTATCTCGAAAATAAATTTCAGTTTAATAACAATTAATTTCAATATTCGAATGGCTTTTGCCTATAACTTACAACTCCTTTTTCTCAATTTACTGACTCTGTAAAAGAGTTTTGCATACAAGACATAGAGTTAGGTACTCTTTTTAGCGAATTCTTAGTCTTTCACAGTTTTTGCGTAGTTAAAAAATTATTTAAGCCATGAGGAAATATAGATGAACTCCTTAAAAAGTGGTACTTTTTTACAGTATGGGAGGATCTTAAAAATAAAGTTTGTTTCCTGGCGCAAGGAGAGAAACCGGCTTCTAATAAAAAATTTTGAAAGTGAACTTCAAATTAAAAGTAATTTGAAAATGAAATGTATTGAATTCTTTGACTATTTAAACACTGAAAATGGGAATGATCTCATTATTGCTTCAAAAATGTCATGAATATAAAATAATTTATTGGCTCCTTTGTACGATGATGTGTACACTCATGTTAAAATGAATAACATTTTTATATTTTATGAACTACTAGTGAAGCCGTATGGCGTTTTTATTTAAAATATTTTTTTTTTATAAAAAAAAGGTATTTTTTCCTTTTGAATGTTTTTTCTCAGATTTATACATACGAAGTATACAAATTGCATATCAGAAGAAAGCGGGTTTAATCACGTTTGAGACGATATTAACTTTGTTTAAATCAGTTCAAATTTGTTTGAAATATAAGATCTTTAATTTTTCGAAGACCCGACCTTTGACCCCTTATAGCACCTGTAACATAGAAAAAGTTATATATCGTTTAAATAAGATAAAAGGGCGTACCACGACTATGTTTTTACTTTTTTTAGTAGGTCCAATTTCGAACTTTGAGCGGAGAAATTACTTACTTGACTCAATCTCTTAAAAAAATGGTTTGGTCCAACACCCAGAAAAAGTTGGTTTTGCCAAACAGTATTATTGCTATTCAAAAAGTCACAAATATAAAATAATTTACTGGCTCCTGTGTATAATGATCTGTACACTCATGTTAAAATGAATAACACTTTTATTTTTTATGAACTATATTTTATTTATATACCAAAATATTGTTAAAAACAAGAACTCAGGCGTTTTAAATTATTTTCTGTTGTTTACATTCATAATTTTGCTTTGAATAAAAATGTACTGAAAAGTACTGATTTTTTAGCATGAAAAAGTCTAATGTACTGGTTTCGCGCATAAAAAATCTGGCAACCCTAGTTGGTAAACAAGTAAATTTTTTCTGATTTTGGTAGATTTTTGATGAACTTTCCGTTCCCGATTTATTTTCTTTCTTTGCATACCTTTT
This sequence comes from Rhagoletis zephyria, assembly GCF_001687245.7. NCBI lineage: Eukaryota > Metazoa > Arthropoda > Insecta > Diptera > Tephritidae > Rhagoletis > Rhagoletis zephyria. Next base: position 14,578 of record NW_016157551.1, read on the forward strand.
ATATAATTACATACGTATAAATGTATATCGATATAAGGCGAACATATCGCGCTCCATTCAAAACTAATTTTACTGGAATCCCGAGGAGCTTTTGATTGCCTAAATATTTTAAATGATTACGCTCTATGATTGTTCGCAAAAAAAAATAAATCAACGCCATTTTTTATCAATGGAAAAAAAATAAAAAATCAATGGGAATTTTAAGCAGCCATTTTTGACTATACTCAAATAGTATTTGCTTTAAAACTCCATACCTCAAATTGTTCTAAAAATTCAGAGCAAAAAATTCGAAATTTAGACGAAAATTTTTGGAATGTTTCTATATATTGTATATAGTTTGAATCCTCAATTTTTATGGATTTAGTTAATGCAATAAAAAAATTTTACTCGAAAAATATTGCGAAAATTAAAAAAAAACACTTTTTCGAGGCACTGTATTTGTCTATAATAACTCCAGTTGAAGTTTGTAACCACAGCCTGTGATTGAAAACATAATCCTGTGTAGTTATCCTGCCCCTCCATCGGCGTATCTGTCACTAACGCAAACATGTNACAACATGAGTGAAAGCGAGTTGTAGCGCGAATGCGTACGTGTGTTTGTGGGTGTTGTGTAAGTCATATATGTACGTATGTATACGTGAATACGTGTGATTGTATGTTGAGTGAAAGGTAAAGAAGATGTCGTCAGGTTGAAGTGCCGGGCAAGATCGGCTGCCAAACCGCTACCAAAAATCAAACGTTAGTCTACTGTTGAAGGAAAAAGTAGTAAGGTGTGTGATTGTGTAGAAAAAGTAAATTATTTTAAAGTTAGTAGGCATACTAAAGTCAAAGCCCGTTAAAACGGAGAAGGGCCGCTTAGAAAACCGTTTTGGATCCGGTCTGAAAGGTGAGGCACGATATTAGGGAATTAATTAAAATAATTTGAGCTAATGCAAATAATAAATATCAACAAAACATATAAAAAAAAGAAAAAATATAATAATAATAATAATATATATATATAAATAAAATTTTTGTTACTTTCGCCGTCGAAGTCATTACGAATATAGGGACAGGTGTACTTAGGTAGGAAAAAGGCTCATTGAATAACTTACGAGGCACTTGAATTTAGTAATATTAAGGATTTATGAGTATTGTATTAGTAGTATAATTAATGAATTTGGAATAAATATTGTTAAGTTTTTTTGTTTGGCTAACAAAATAAAGAAAAATTATGTTCATGTCGTGAAATTAGAAAAAGAAATCTAAGGATGTGTGCTTAAATAAATTGGGTTGATGTGGGTGTTGCACTAGAGCAATGGAGGGTAAATGGATGCTGCTGACTTATGGAGCCAATGACAGAGACATGACCGCTTAAGAAAACAAACGGACTTTTGTCAGGATCAGGGGACTTTGCGATCGGTGGGAGTCACAGCAAGGTCCACGGCTACGTCGTGTAGAAGGGGAGGGTTGACTCCCTCTGACGGGACAGGCCTATCTCCTCTCTATCTTTCCGTCTATTGTAAGCTTCATGCATTAATGTATTTCTCCATACACAGAGGCATGAACTAAATAAGTGTTAACGTAGCTGAAAGTATGGCTAGTGGTAATGAGCCCCCCCCATTCCGACGAGTTTAGCCTGGGCTCGCCACCATGCCTCCATGCCACCGAGCCGTCCCCCGACAGCCAGTTACGTAACAGTAGCGCCCAACGGCATAGCCCAGTAATCTTTCTGTTTTCCCATTTTTTTCGGCCTCTATCGATGACTCTGTCTATATCGAGTTGCATATTTTTACCTATTTCTCATGACAACACTTCTATATCTTCCTTCTACGACTAAGACCAGAGGACTGAGTAGGTTTGTTAGGATAGCATCGCTCCATTTTAATGATGGTGGTAAGTGCCTTAACGGTGGTATAGGGGGATACCGGCCTTTCCTTTGAGAGTACATCATATGAGCTTAACGCTCGTGTGGGTGACAATTAAAGGCGAGGTCGGCACAAATATGGGGATAAAAAATACATGAGAGGGTGAAGACTGCTTAAGCTACCGTATGTGTGGTCCAGCACTGCACATACGTGAGGTTTACAGCAGGGTAGGGAGTGAAATTTGCAAGGGAAAAGTTGGCAGCCACCACTAGAGCAGGTGCTTTGGAAGTTGTTGTGCCACACTTTGGTATTTGAGGGGGAATAGTAGACCACGGCGTTGGACTGATGGCGGATGAAAGCGTATCCATCATGACCTCGCCTAGTTGCAACACCAAAACGGCACCGATCAGATCAAACCCAGTTGGAACGACAGTGAGGTTTTGTTTTGAATAGGAATTTCTCCAGATACTAAAACACATACTTGAGTATATCCAACAAAAAAAAAAAAATATTTTTTGAATGATATTTAATTGAAGTCATATCACAGTAAGATTATTATTTTTTTTTGTAAGCTATTTTATTTTGTCTATTTGTGGTCCCCTTAGAATTGGAAAAACAGAACATTACTTGAATTTACACCTGAATTTATTATTATTCTTTTTGTTTATCCATTTTTGTTTGCACGGAGCAAGTCAACAAGTGGTTCCTTTACCGATTTTTTTTTTATCTTTTTTTCTCTCTTTTGTTACAAAAAAACAAGGGGGAAGGAAATAGCAGCTAACCTTTTGCTACCCTCTTTTATATGAAAGTAGCTACTTTTTATCGCCCAGACTGTAAACTTGCAAGTGGCATTTATCTTGAGGGCGATCGCCTATCTTTGGGTTCTCAAAAACTACACGGATAGAAGGGTAACGAGAAGTGTGGCTCGTGCGCTTGAAAACCAAGTCGTTGGTTCGCTTTTTAACCAAATTGACACGGGGATTCCACGTCCAGTTGATTTCTTACCAACAGATTTTTTTAACAGGTGTACCACCCGAATTTTCAGTACACTAGCAGGAGAAGCAACACAACAACATAACGTATCTGTGACCCGCCAACTATCTATTTGCGAATCGAGCGACAGCGTTAGCTTTTCTAGGAAAATCGATCAACTATTCGAAATGTCGGAGCCTGAACAGCAAGGTGCTAGGGGGAGTGAGGATGCGGGCATGAGTGGGCAGCCAGGAGGTTCGGGTGCTGGGCTTCCGAAAGCTCCTGGCGAAGACTTCTCCCGCACTGTGAGCAATGTCGAGCAACTGAGTCGTTTGATGCCAATGATGATGAAGTGGTACTTGCAAGTGCTCGAGGATCATGCAGACGACCCGAACTTCGGTAACTCCGAGCTGAGATCCAACCTGCTGGCCCACTTCAAGACCGCGGAATCCGACTACGAGATAATACGCGAGATTATGGAGCGCAAGCAATTGCAGCAAGAAAGCTTTGATGAGTTTTATGGCGAAGTCCATGACTTGACCTTTCGGCTTAGGAAAAAGATTCCTGAAAAGGATCTAGTGGGGATCTTGAAGGGAAATCTCAAACCATACCTTGCCAATTTGACTTTTGCTTCGAAGATAGATACTCTTACCGATTTAAAATCAGAGTGCAGGCGCGCGGAGAGGCTGACCAAAGAAAATAGAAGTAGGTCGAGAGCAGACAACGAGGTGACATACTCGGACGCACCACCACCTGATGAAGTTAGTTGCCTGAATCCGATTGAAGCTATCAGCAATCCAGTTAAAAATAAGGGTTCGCTTGAATACCAAACCAACAACAGTGATCGATCAAAAACCCCATCCAATGCCTTAACAAATAGCCCAAAGACCACCATCAACTCGTTGTATCCGTCCCCGTTTCATTTAGTGTTGTGTTTTTCGTGTGGAATGCCTGTGGACTATTTCGTCAAAAACCCGTGTGAATCCAAGAAAGAATCGCGTTGCAAATCGTCGTTTCACAACATGGTGTGCTTCGCATGTGGGGGTGACACCTCCTTTTGCGTTTATAAATCTGATAAGGGAAACGGTACACTGGCGGAGATAGCCGGGAATTCCCGTCAGGAGAAGAATCTCCCGGAAAACAACTATCTGTGAAATTGTTAAAACGAAGTTACGGAGACAGTCCCAGAAAACCAAATTCAGAAACGAAATATGAAATAAAAAGCCTGCACCAAAGAAAATTAGAGTACGAGGCAGCTAGGGTGAGAATATTTTGTGCAGCGTTAGAAGAAAAGTAGGAGTTTTAAGAAAATTCAGAAAATGAGGGAAAGAAGGAAAACGTACAAGCAAATCCACAACAAAATCATCTCAACTATTGTGACATTGAAAGGTGACAACCGATCTTTTGCACAGACAAAGATAGGGGGTAAGGATGCTCTAGCATTGTTGGATTCCGGCGCGGGAGCTAGTTGTCTAGGAAAAAATGCGTTCAAGTTGTTAGATGGGAAAGAGGATAGGATCATCCCGATAACTAGCCAAAACATCAGGACAGCGAATGGTGGGAAAACACCAGTAACAGGAGCAATTACCCTACCTGTTTTGTGGGACGAAATGTCTCAAGAGATTGAATTTTTGATCGTGCCTGGACTCCAACAAGAGGTTTATCTCGGTATAGATTTTTGGAGGGTTTTCAATTTAGAGGTTGTTAGCAGGAAAGGGATAACACGTCCACCTCCCGCCACTATTGCAGAGCTTGCACCCGTCGAAGGGGACCTATCGTTTGACGCCGTTCAACATACTCTAACATGTGAAGAAAGTGGCGCGCTGGAAAGGGTAAAGGCGCAGTTTCCATCCTTTGCAGTGTTAGGATTAGGCAAGACTGATGTTGAAGAACATGTCATTGAGGTTGAAAATGAAAATCTCCCCATAAAGCAGCGCCACTACCCAATTTCTCCTGCAATTCAAAAACTGGTGTATCAAGAACTTGATAGAATGCTAAATATGGGGGTAATAGAGGAGAGCAATAGCAGCTGGAACTCACCCGTCTCTCTGGTAATAAAAGGCACAAAGAACCGTCTTTGCCTTGATGCTAGAAAAATAAACGAACGGACAATAAAGGACGCATATCCATTGCCCCACATAGATGGAATCCTTAGCCGCCTGCTGAATACACGTAACATTTCGGCTATAGACTTGAAAGACGCCTTCTGGCAGATCCCTCTTGTGAAAAGGTCCAGAGAGAAGACGGCGTTTAAAGTTCCAGGTAGACCCCTGTACTAGTTTACTGTTATACCCTTCGGACTGTGCAACGCAGCACAAAGAATGTGTAGACTCGGTTTTACATACAATGCGATGCATCAAGAGATGGGGTGGGTGGAGTTCTATTCCAACTCGACAACCAGGACAACGAACGACCTGTAGCATACATTTCAGCGAAACTTAATAAAGCACAACGAAACTATAGCATCACGCAGCCGTGATTAGCGTGAAACGATGCAGGCCCTATGTTGAAGGTATGTCATTCACGATTATTACTGACCATGCCAGCCTAAAATGGCTGATGAGTCAAAAAGATCTTTCGGGTAGGCTGGCAAGATGGAGTCTGAAACTTCAGGGATACGAGTTTGATATCCAGCATCGGAAAGGAGCGCAAAACAGCGCATATGGAAGAAATAATGCCTAATGAAAGAGCCTTAGATATATGCGCAGAATCTCCGTGCTTTGACTCGGACGAGTACAAGGAACTTAGGAAGACTGTCACTGAGAGCCAAGATAAACTACCAGACTTATGCGTTTCGGACGGGTATGTTTACAAACGGACTCAATTTAACAGGGGGTCAGCTTCAAGAGGACCAGACCTGGAAACTTTGGGTGCCGTCGGATCTGCGCCAAGGGTTAGTGGAGGTCTCTCACAGTTCGCCGTCTGCGGGGCTTGGCGGCATTCAAAAGACGCTCGCACGAATACGTGACAAATATTACTGGCCGGGGATGGTCAGCGATGTTCAGGCTTGTGTTAAGGATTGCGAAATATGTAAAGGTAACAAAACAAATAACTTGTTTTAAAAGCCAGTAATGGGAAATCAACACATAACCGAGCGACCTTTCCAACGCCTGTATGTCGACTTTATGGGTCCCTACCCACGTACTTGTGATGGCAATGTTTTCGTGTTTGTTTGTCTTGACCATTTTTCCAAGTTTGTGCTTTTGAAACCATTGAAAAGGGCAACTTCAGCCGAAGTTATAAAATTTTTGGAGAAAGAAATTTTTCAGACAACGGCAAGCAGTTTGCCTCTGAGATATTTTCAAGCTTTCTAGAAAAATACGGCACGAGACATATTAAGACTGCGTTCTATTCGCCGCAGGGTAACGCCGCTGAACGGGTTAACCGATCCATACTACAAATTGTTCGCTCATATATAAAAGGTAACCAGAAAAACTGGGATAAGCATATTAGCGATGCAGCGTTTGCACTTCGCAGCGCAGTCCATTCGGCAATCAACTGCTCCCCGTACTTTGCCACTTTCGGTATGCCGAAGGTACAACATGGTGCATCGTACGAGATATACCGAAAGCTTGGCACCATCAGGGACGCGGATTGTCAAATAGATTCAAACGCTGACCGGTTGCAACTTATCCGAAGGAAAATTATGAAAGATCTGAAGTTGGCACACGAAAAAGGAATGAAGATTTATAATACCAGGAGTAGAGATGTACAATTCCAAGTTGATCAAGTGGTATACCGCCGTAACTTCAAACGGAGTTCCAAAATAGATAATTATAATGCCAAATTAGCACCTAAACAAGTGAAGTGTATAGTTCTAAAGTCTATTGGAAACTCAATGTATGAACTTGGTGATACGAGTTGGAAAAAGGTAGGGGTATACCACGCCAAAGATTTGTTTGTCGCTTAATGTATGTATAGTCACAATGTGCTACTCACTTCTTAATCTGTTGTATTAGTCAAGTGTTGCATGTTGTGCTTGCGTATATTAATGTCCCTATTGGACGTAGTTACCTGTCTAAAATTGATTGACGACCTTGCTTGTTCAGCGAGGTATGAACAAGGTTGTGAATCAAGTCTTGACGTATTGCAATTATTCTTAAATTTACTTATTGTTTTACTTACTTGACTGTTATTTATTGATTTACTTATTTATTTTATTTCTTTTTTTTAACTTTTATGTAGAACTTTTATTTATANTACTTGACTGTTATTTATTGATTTACTTATTTATTTTATTTCTTTTTTTTTAACTTTTATGTAGAACTTTTATTTATATATTTATTTATTTATTTATTTATTTATTTATTTGTTAACATCAGTAGTACTACTGGTAAAATTACCAGACCAACTGTGATATAGCATAAGTTTCACTAGCTGTGATATAGAGATATGTAAGACTCGCGAAGGTGCAGGTATTAATAGGTTAGATACGTAGATGATTGTATAAGTAACTGAGGATTTCCAGGTTATAAATGTATCTGTGATATAGCAGGTAAGAGTACAGAAGTAGAGGTATACTATGTAAATGTATGTAGATACATGTGTAGCCGTAACACCGCTTCAAAGACTTGTACGTGGGACATACACAGGCGAAGACAAGAAGATAAGAATAGAAAGCCCGGAATTGGGTCGTGGGTCGGGGCCACACGTGGGCATAATAGGCAAGCAAAATACTCAGACTGAGTTTTGAATCTTTTTACGCACATACTCCATGTTACAGGTAATATCGGCGGGTGCGATCCTGTAACCACAGCCTGTGATTGAAAACATAATCCTGTGTAGTTATCCTGCCCCTCCATCGGCGTATCTGTCGCTAACGCAAACATGTTCCCCAACATTGAAGCACAACATGAGTGAAAGCGAGTTGTAGCGCGAATGCGTACGTGTGTTTGTGGGTGTTGTGTAAGTCATATATGTACGTATGTATACGTGAATACGTGTGATTGTATGTTGAGTGAAAGGTAAAGAAGATGTCGTCAGGTTGAAGTGCCGGGCAAGATCGGCTGCCAAACCGCTACCAAAAATCAAACGTTAATCTACCGTTGAAGGAAAAAGTAGTAAGGTGTGCGATTGTGAAGAAAAAGTAAATTAATTTAAAGTTAGTAGGCATACTAAAGTCAAAGCCCGTTAAAACGGAGAAGGGCCGCTTAGAAAACCGTTTTGGATCCGGTCTGAAAGGTGAGGCACGATATTAGGGAATTAATTAAAATAATTTGAGCTAATGCAAATAATAAATATCAACAAAACATATAAAAAAATAAAAAAAAATAAAAATTAACTAAAATTAAAATGAAAAATGAACTGAAGATAAGATGGAGCATAAAACTAGTAACCAAATGATTTTGAACATAAGTGACATACATAGACATGCCTATGTGGGCACATAAGGATGGCTAAACAACATAAACTAATATGTACATATAAACTCATATACATACTAAAGTTAAGAAATATCATGAAAACAAGAATGAAATTGAACTGATAAAATGCAGGCATAGATAACTAATTTAAAATATTCACCAAACGGAAGAAACATCTTAACTAAAAGAAAGTAAATTCAGTAGGTCACCACTAGGGAGGAGTTCCACCAGAAAAGAACACCTTGATGTTTGAGTTGGGTCGTTTATCCTCTAAAGTATTTGGATAACCAGCTGGTCGCGAAGTATATAAGTCGCATCAAGGCAGTAACCTGAGCTACATATGCGGAGAAACTACATATATACTTCCAGCACTGTGCGAAACTGCGAACACATAAACCAAAATAAGCAGACACACACGTAAATACTTGTCGAGCAATTGGATCGCCGCGGAAATTCTGAGTGGGAGCCTCCACGCGCTCTCATCCAGGCGCTTCAAAGTGGGACGTATTGGTGTCTGTCATCACTTGTTGCTTTGGAGACCGTTTTCTTTTTACCCTAAGTTTTATTAATTTCCTTCTATATGTCTCTTCGGGTTCTTTCCTTTTTTTTGCACGCGCATTTGGATATTTCTCTCTATTTAATGCCTTCTTGAATTTTATACTTTTATAAAATAATAATTTTTAGCAAAAAAAAACCGACTTCAACTCTCATATAAAAAAAATATATATATATCTCATGATCCGCTGATCGGATCTTAACCAGATTAGTATCGGACCACCTCTGAGACACTGCCGATGCAAAAAGAATTATCGAAATCGGTTGACGTGGTCCAAAGTTATGCGGTAGCATACAAAAAAAATATTTATAAAAATATTCCGACGAACTGATAACCTCCCCCTTTTTTGGAAGTCGGTTAAAAAAAGGAAATCACCAAGTTTTAATTTTAAGTTCACCTCGCAGTTAAATATTTTTTCAAGCTTCCCCAAAGATTTATGGCTAACTCATAGGTGGACACACATGTAATTTTAAGTAAGGTTAGCCAGTTCACTATTAACTAGCGTATTTTCTTTGCTCACCAAGATTTTCTTTTGTTTCCATTTTTTTTCTTCCGAGATTCGCATACTTTTCGTAGCTTTCCCATTAGTTATTTCTAGTGCCCAGGTTGTTAAATAATCCATTTAATCCTATTTATAGTTTTTTGGGTTTATTCGGAGTTTTAAAGTATAATTTCTTTGAAAAGAGTTAAAACCCGTCCGAGCGCGTGGTTTGAATGAATGCATCACTTTGACGTTTCACGTAGTAAACCCGAATTTACTACCTCTACCTACATTACACGTACTCTCTCACTATAGCCACTGGAAAGCCTTCTTTCCACCTGCTTTATAGTCTCTCGTTTTCAGCTGATCCGTCTCCCACATGCAGGCTCCTTCATCGTTGGAGAGTACGGTAAGTGCTAGTGTATAAGATTATATACGTAGGGGTAAAGCACACATGGCTCATTCCATCTCAAATCACCCAGGCCGGCGGAAAGTGAATTTAAGATAGCGATAAAACTCACAGGGATTGTTCCTTGAACAATTTAAGGAGACACGTATTTTTTCTTTTTGCTCAGAAATGCGAATTTTTCGAATAATGATTTTTTTCTTTTTGAGTACGAACGCT
>NW_016157551.1:25119-32236 GCF_001687245.7 Rhagoletis zephyria
AATCCTTGCTTTTTTGCGGCAGTTATAAACGATTTCATCAAAAGTTGCTATTAAGAGAGGAAAAAAGAAGCGTTCGTACTCAAAAAGAAAAAAATTCATTATTCGAAAAATTCGCATTTCTGAGCAAAAAGAAAAAATACGTGTCTCCTTAAATTGTTCAAGGAACAATCCCTGTGAGTTTTATCGCTATCTTAAATTCACTTTCCGCCGGCCTGGGTGATTTGAGATGGAATGAGCCACATGCATTTGTATGCACGTAGATATGTATTTGCATAAGTATCTACATACGGTTGAATGCTAAGTGAGAAAACGAAAAGAATCTGTACATAGAGGCAGTAGGTTCAGGATTGCACCACAGTAGCGGCATTATTATTGTGTACGGGCTCGGTAGAGTAAGCACGAACATAGACCTACTTTGAAATTGAATAAACCACCCTTAGGTTAGTTTAGGAACCAAGAGTGAAATCAATAGTATAAAAAAATAATAATAATAATAATAACATATATACATATATAACTAACATTTTTGTTACTTTCTCCGTCGAAGTCAGTACGAATATAGGGACAGGTGTACTTAGGTAGGAAAACGGCTCATTGAATAACTTACGAGGCACTTGAATTTAGTAATATTAAGGATTTATGAGTATTGTATTAGTAGTATAATTAATGAATTTGGAATAAATATTGTTAAGTGTTTTTGTTTGGCTAACAAAATAAAGAAAAATTATGTTCATGTCGTGAAATTAGAAAAGGAAATCTACGGATGTGTGCTTAAATAAATTGGGTTGGTGTGGGTGTTGCACTAGAGCAATGGAGGGTAAATGGATGCTACTGACTTATGAGCCAATGACAGGGACATGACCGCTTAAGAAAACAAACGGACTTTTGTCAGGATCAGGGGACTTTGCGATCGGTGGGAGTCACAGCAAGGTCCAAGGCTACGTCGCACAGTGTAAGATTTGACCCATCTAGCTGCTTTTAATTCTGTAATTCGAAATCTATTGAAGATAGATTAATGAAATTTTGTCCAAGGTACGTTATAAGATAGGCGAAGCTTTTTACAAAAAGTTGGTAATTTATAGTTACTGTCATGCCACCCTATTATATAACTGGAAATTTTTAAAAATGCAAAAACTGAAATATTTTACTAACTACAAAGGCTAAAATGCCCAAAATTGATATTTAGAATTTTCCTATAACAAGAAATTATAAATTGACAGAAATGGACTTAAAATAAATATATATTTTTTTTAATTATGGGCGTGGAAAACATCGATGAAAAAGTGAAGTTGGGGCAACAAAATTCCGTTATAAGTTCAATATTTCTTACTCTATTTACAAAAATGGGATACCATTGGAAAGGTAATGAATCAGGCTTTCTCTATTAAAAACGAAAATATAAGAATTTGCAAATGAATTACTCGAAGAAAATGAACTCCCAGTAGGCCAGAAAAAAGAAAATTTCATCAAAACCTGCACTTTCCAGCAGCTAAAATTATGTTGTTTAAAGTCTAAGAGGAGTGGCAAATAAACTGAGATGCAAACTTTATCGAATAGTGGCGGATAACGAGTTTGCGGGTCTAATGAAATTAATAAATTGCTAAAAATAAATTTAAGTTAACATCGTTTTACTTTAACATGGAATACTCAGTCCTAGTTTACTAAAATCCCAAAAATGTATATTCATTAAAAAGAACATAACCAAGCAAATAAGACCAAAATGGTATTTTAGTAATTGTTGCATAAATCACATAGCACCGACAAAATAAACATTGAGATTCAGTTTCAAATATAAAAATANAAATCTACGGATGTGTGCTTAAATAAATTGGGTTGGTGTGGGTGTTGCACTAGAGCAATGGAGGGTAAATGGATGCTACTGACTTATGAGCCAATGACAGGGACATGACCGCTTAAGAAAACAAACGGACTTTTGTCAGGATCAGGGGACTTTGCGATCGGTGGGAGTCACAGCAAGGTCCAAGGCTACGTCGCACAGTGTAAGATTTGACCCATCTAGCTGCTTTTAATTCTGTAATTCGAAATCTATTGAAGATAGATTAATGAAATTTTGTCCAAGGTACGTTATAAGATAGGCGAAGCTTTTTACAAAAAGTTGGTAATTTATAGTTACTGTCATGCCACCCTATTATATAACTGGAAATTTTTAAAAATGCAAAAACTGAAATATTTTACTAACTACAAAGGCTAAAATGCCCAAAATTGATATTTAGAATTTTCCTATAACAAGAAATTATAAATTGACAGAAATGGACTTAAAATAAATATATATTTTTTTTAATTATGGGCGTGGAAAACATCGATGAAAAAGTGAAGTTGGGGCAACAAAATTCCGTTATAAGTTCAATATTTCTTACTCTATTTACAAAAATGGGATACCATTGGAAAGGTAATGAATCAGGCTTTCTCTATTAAAAACGAAAATATAAGAATTTGCAAATGAATTACTCGAAGAAAATGAACTCCCAGTAGGCCAGAAAAAAGAAAATTTCATCAAAACCTGCACTTTCCAGCAGCTAAAATTATGTTGTTTAAAGTCTAAGAGGAGTGGCAAATAAACTGAGATGCAAACTTTATCGAATAGTGGCGGATAACGAGTTTGCGGGACTAATGAAATTAATAAATTGCTAAAAATAAATTTAAGTTAACATCGTTTTACTTTAACATGGAATACTCAGTCCTAGTTTACTAAAATCCCAAAAATGTATATTCATTAAAAAGAACATAACCAAGCAAATAAGACCAAAATGGTATTTTAGTAATTGTTGCATAAATCACATAGCACCGACAAAATAAACATTGAGATTCAGTTTCAAATATAAAAATATAATTTTCCAAATCAAACCCCGTCCCGCCATACACTTTGATTAGAACTGTTTAGTTGTTATTGTTTCGTATTTATCAGGCATTTCTAATAACATTCTTGACGTTGTTTTCAAATTTGGCGACACAAAATAATGGAATTAATCTTTTCTAGAATATGGACGACGACGCACAGTGTGTCGTGTAGAAGGGGAGGGTTGACTCCACCTGACGGGACAGGCCTATCTCCTCTCTATCTTTCCGTCTATTGTAAGCTTCATGCATTAATGTATTTCTCCATACACAGAGGCATGAACTAAATAAGTGTTAACGTAGCTGAAAGTATGGCTAGTGGTAATGAGCCCCCCCCATTCCGACGAGTTTAGCCTGGGCTCGCCACCATGCCACCGAGCCGTCCCCCGACAGCCAGTTACGTAACAAGTTTTTCAAATAATGAAGTTTCATTGTTGCCTTTAGTTTCATCTCTTCCNTTAAAAATGCAAAAACTGAAATATTTTACTAACTACAAAGGCTAAAATGCCCAAAATTGATATTTAGAATTTTCCTATAACAAGAAATTATAAATTGACAGAAATGGACTTAAAATAAATATATATTTTTTTTAATTATGGGCGTGGAAAACATCGATGAAAAAGTGAAGTTGGGGCAACAAAATTCCGTTATAAGTTCAATATTTCTTACTCTATTTACAAAAATGGGATACCATTGGAAAGGTAATGAATCAGGCTTTCTCTATTAAAAACGAAAATATAAGAATTTGCAAATGAATTACTCGAAGAAAATGAACTCCCAGTAGGCCAGAAAAAAGAAAATTTCATCAAAACCTGCACTTTCCAGCAGCTAAAATTATGTTGTTTAAAGTCTAAGAGGAGTGGCAAATAAACTGAGATGCAAACTTTATCGAATAGTGGCGGATAACGAGTTTGCGGGTCTAATGAAATTAATAAATTGCTAAAAATAAATTTAAGTTAACATCGTTTTACTTTAACATGGAATACTCAGTCCTAGTTTACTAAAATCCCAAAAATGTATATTCATTAAAAAGAACATAACCAAGCAAATAAGACCAAAATGGTATTTTAGTAATTGTTGCATAAATCACATAGCACCGACAAAATAAACATTGAGATTCAGTTTCAAATATAAAAATATAATTTTCCAAATCAAACCCCGTCCCGCCATACACTTTGATTAGAACTGTTTAGTTGTTATTGTTTCGTATTTATCAGGCATTTCTAATAACATTCTTGACGTTGTTTTCAAATTTGGCGACACAAAATAATGGAATTAATCTTTTCTAGAATATGGACGACGACGCACAGTGTGTCGTGTAGAAGGGGAGGGTTGACTCCACCTGACGGGACAGGCCTATCTCCTCTCTATCTTTCCGTCTATTGTAAGCTTCATGCATTAATGTATTTCTCCATACACAGAGGCATGAACTAAATAAGTGTTAACGTAGCTGAAAGTATGGCTAGTGGTAATGAGCCCCCCCCATTCCGACGAGTTTAGCCTGGGCTCGCCACCATGCCACCGAGCCGTCCCCCGACAGCCAGTTACGTAACAAGTTTTTCAAATAATGAAGTTTCATTGTTGCCTTTAGTTTCATCTCTTCCGCTTTTGGTTGAAGGAAACTAAGAATATGCCAATAATACGAAAAAGTTCGTAAAAACAATTTTAATTCTTATTGAAATAACTAAAAAAAAATAAAAACAAACTATAGTTTTAATTAAATAAATAAAAAAATAACAAAACTATAGTTTTTGTTAAAATAATTATAAAAAAGTTATTGGTAGATATTTCCCTCATTTGGTAGATTTTTTTCAAGTCGATGGTAAATATTTTTTTCCTCAGTGGCAACCCTGGTCTTATGTATTTACGAACATGCATATTCATAGTAAAACATATTCGTTGTCAAAAAATTAGTTCCTTAATAGTCATTATTGCTTTCGTACGTACATACATACATACATATCTGTGGTCATTTGAATGTGCCTTGAATTAAATATAAATGAAGTAATCAAGAATAATCCAAAGTAATCCCCAAATTAAATTAAACACACTAATCGAATTAATCATTTCGATTACTGAACCTATGTAATCGTTTTGATTAGTAATTGTAGTATATCAATCGTGGAATAAAAGTCGATGCGTACTGTGCTAAGGTAGCGAATAGAATGTCTTTATTTTACGAAACTTCAATGTATTCACTTCTTAAAGTAACCTCTTTTATATAAGGTGCCAACAGACTAACAATAATAGTATGTAGCAATATAATGTGTGTTATACACTATGATACTCTACACGCTCCCTCTGAAGCTGTTTGCTATCACTACTCTGAAATTACATTCGAATTACTAGTATTCAAATATACATATGCTGTAAAGATGTCGTTCAAGAGGAGAATTTGATAGTTTTGCCATCTTTCCGGGGACGTAATGTTCTTTTCTTTTCTCTTGACAAATCTTCTTCCCTCTGATCTTCTTCACCCGCGTCCGATTCAGAGTGATCAGACACACCCGGCACATAGTCAGGATCTCTGACTCTCGAATCATTGCCTGTTCGCAAATCGGGGCTTGCCCAATCGTCATGAGTTGACCCCTCCGATTCGATTGATTGATCACGAATTTGGTCAACATGTCGTTTAATTTCTTTATGATTCTGAGTGTAGACACAAATATACGTACGAGGACCAATCTTTTGTTTCACTGTTGCTTGTGACCAGGAAGGATTATTTGTGTTTTTGTAACTACGAATCATTACTTTTTGACCGGGTTTAAATATTATACGACGTTTTCCGATGTAGTTTTTTTGCTGTTGTTTTTGTTTTTCTCTATTCTTTCTAGTACCGTAGGTGGTTTTAAGTTGCTAAAACGAGTTCGTAAAGAACGTCCAAAGAAAAGTTTTGAAGGAGTTTCGCTTGTTGTGCAATGAACGGTGTTGCGGTAATCAAATAATATCCTGTTTATGATAGTGTCGATGTCACATCGCTTCAAGCTATTTATACTAGCTTCAAGTGATTTTTTGAATGTTTTGACAAAATTTTCAGCTTGGCCATTTGTCGAAGGATGAAAAAATATGTTTGATGTTGTTTCTAATAATAAATTCTTTGAATTCGGCCGAGGTAAATTGAGGGCCGTTATCGTTAACTATAGTTTCGACTATACCGTAGCGACTAAATAGTTCACGTAGTTTTTTTATATTGAATGTAGTGGTAATTGTTTTTGTTTTAAAAACTTCGACCCACTTTGAATGTGAATCAATAATGATGAAATAGTAAAAATTGAGTTTTGGACCCGCAAAGTCAATGTGGATCCGTTTCCAAACTGTTTCAGTTGGTTTTCACGGGATTAATTCTGTTTTTGTGGACTAGATTGTAGTTGTTGACAGGGCAAGCATTTCTTTATTATTTTTTCGATATCGGAATCAATTTTAGGCAACCATACGTAAGAACGAGCTAGTGCTTTCGTTTTGACGATTCCCATATGCGAGGAGTGTAATTCGTTTAGAATGTATTGCCTAAATTTTAATGAAATAATGGTTCTATAGCCCCACCATACACATCCATACTGGACTGTTAATTCTGTGGCTTTTTGTTTGAATACATCAAAGCTGGAATCTAATTTTTCTATAGAATTGTTCTCAATAGCTTGGCATAGTTTGCTTAAAACGGGGTCACGACGTGTTGCAATAGAGATATCTTTAAAATTGATTTTCAAAACATTGTCATCTTCAATCACGTTTACATAACTTGCTTCTTGCGTATCGTTAAAGGGCGCGAGTTGGGGTATTCGTGATAAATTATCAGCTTCGCCCTTAACGCCCTTGTAATTGAATCCGCTCAAAATTACTGCCCAACGTTGAACGCGAGCTGCGGCTATTAAGGGGAGTCCTTTGTTTTCGCCAAACAGTGTCAACAACGGCTTGTGATCAGTTAATAGCGTAAAAGAATTTCCAAGTAAATATTGTTTCAACTTTACAACTGCGAATATAATTGCTAATGCCTCCTTTTCGATAACTGGATAATTTAATTCACTTTTTGTTAAAGATCTCGATACGAAAGTGATGTACTGAAGACTTGAAGTACTTGTTACTTATTATCTAGCATGCATGCATTTATATTATACTCGTTTTTCTTACGTGTCTAAATGTAACTTATATTTTTTTTTCAATAAATTTCACTCATTACTATAGGTTATGGGCTCATGTCCGCATAAAAAAATAGTCACAATTAAAAAATTTTAATTTTGAAGGATTTTTTTTTTTTTTTTTT
>NW_016157551.1:33557-39531 GCF_001687245.7 Rhagoletis zephyria
CGTCTAGGTGTGAAGAACTTCAATTCTAGTGGGGGTGATGTACTGAAGACTTGAAGTACTTGTTACTTATTATCTAGCATGCATGCATTTATATTATACTCGTTTTTCTTACGTGTCTCAATGTAACTTATATTTTTTTTTTCAATAAATTTCACTCATTACTATAGAAAGCTGTTAGTTTTATTTGACCATCTGGATGTTTGTGAGATAAAATTCCGGCCACCGAAACATTGCAAGCATCAGTTGTAAGGATGATCGGCAATTTCGGATTGAAATGAGTCATAACCTGACCAGACGTGATTTCCTGCTTAATTAAGTTGTAAGCATTTTTACACTCTTCAGTCCACGGAAATTTATTATTTTTTTGCAGAAGCTTATATAAAGGATGCATTATCCCAGCGAAATTGGGAACAAACCGCGAGTAATAATTTGCCATGCCTATAAAGGCTCGCAGTTCAGAAGTGTTGGTTGGAATTGGTGCTTTCACAATCGATGAAACTCGATCCTTGTTTTTGTATAACCCCGTTTTATCTATAGTAAAAAAGATAAGAAATCTTTTCTTGAAAGAAGACACTTTTTTTTCGTTAAGCTTAAGTCCAGCAGTATTTAACTTATTCAGTACCGATTTTAAATTTACTAAGTGACTTTTGAAATCTTTGCCTGTTATAGTTATGTCGTCTTGATAAACAACCACACCATTAATACCTCTTAATAAATTTTCCATAACCATTTGGAAAATGGCAGGTGCCGTTTTCACACCAAAGGGTAATATTTTCATTTTAAAGGTACCAATGTGTGTCGACCACGTGCATAAGATCTGAGATGGTTCATCCAAACACAATTGGTTATACGCCGCACTCATGTCCAATCTACTAAACAATTCGCCACCTTGAAGCGATGCAAATATCTCTTCAATTAATGGTAATGGGTATTTAACATCAACAAGAAACTTGTTTATTGTGACCTTGTAGTCGCCACATGTACGTAGTTCACCATCAGGTTTAGGGACAGGAACTATAGGAGTACCCCACTTGGAACTATTAACCTGTTCAAGTACGCCTTTTTCCACTAGCTCACGCAGGTTTTTCTCAATCTTAGTTTTCCAAGCTAACGGAATTGTTCGAGGGTTAAAGAAAACTGGTTTGGCCTCGGGATCAATTGGCAATGAAATTTCTGCAATGTTATATCTACCTAATTGCCCATCAAACAGGCTACGAAACTCGTTTTTGATTTTAGTAATAACTGCTGAATAAGATGTGCTATCTGTTGCAGAACTAATTGCATTAATTTGCTCTACTTGAGTAAGTTGAAATCCGAAACAACGTAGAAAATTTCTGCCTAATAAGGGGGATGCTTCCTCGAAAGGAATCTGGCTTCTCATTGCATGGCAATGTGTTTGCGCTAATGGCCTACGACCGATACATGTCTCGCGTGGCTTCCGTAACAAACTTGGCGCGGTAATTTAACATCCATTTACAATTGCATAATTTGAATAAAATCTTGACTGGTGGTGATGTTGGCATAAACATGCCACAGGATTCTTATTTACTCGAGGAATTCGTTGAATGGCATAAGGCGTTAAGGGACAACGATGGGTGTCAAGATTATGGTGGAGACTGGGAACATTATCGTAGTAATGAAGATGAGGAGTCGACCGCTGCATTAGCGTTGGCTGATCCCATAACCACTGATAATAAAGTCAAAGTATGCAACGCAAGGTTTCCGTTTGCTCGTAAAATAACTTTTGCCAGACCAGAATCACTGACGTTGGAAGCGTTGCCGTCATGTGTGCAATTGCTGGATTTGTCTGGATTCGTCGCTGGATATCACTTCGCAGCTTTTATAACGTACATCGATAATATAGACACATTAACCTTTTATGCTTGCCAAATGCGTAACGATATGCTCTACGAGCTAAGTAACATGCATGGAATTTCGCAATATTTTAACAGTTCGTTAAATGCCTCTCATAGAAAGTTTTCGACACAAACGTGCAGGGTGCTCCCGTGTCGCATGCAATTGTTATCTTTGAGCCTTTAATTTCGACTTGTACCTGGTATGTGTCCGAATAGTCATCCTCGGATAAGCTGTATAACGAAAAATCGAAAGAGTTATCTTCATATATTGACTTTACATCTGGATCTAGTTTGACAGAATTATTAGATTTAGTAATACAATTGCAATTTTTATTATTCTTTGCCTTAAGCTGGCATACACTACTTAAATGCCCCTTTTTAGAGCACGTGTGGCAAGTTGCCTCTTTAAATTTACAGCTGTTCGTGTCATGTGTTTTCCATCCACACCTCGCACACGCGTTCTTCTTTCCTTGCAGTTGCTTCGCTCTGGAATTGTTGTTGCTTTTTTTGGAGTTTTTTTTCCCGGTGCTCTACGAAGTTGACATTAGATTCAATGTGGTCACTTCTCGATGACAGTTTAGTCTCTGCAATCAATGCCTTTGATACCGCCGAATTAAGCTCTAATGTCTCGTTCTCCTCACAAAGTTTGTTGAAAATTTTTTCTGGTAATTGAGTAATGAATTTGTCTTTGACCATTACGTTAAAACTTGTTCCGAATTTGCATTGCAAAGCCAGATGTTTGATGCGGGCGTACCGATCTGAGACGGTCTCACGCTCTTCACGTGTTGCATCGTGAAATTTGTTCCTCTCGAAATATACGATAGTATGCGGTGTATAGTGCTCACTTAAAATTTTGCAAAGTTCGTCGAATGCCTTCTCGACTGGTGGTACCGGGTCACACAATGCTCGTAATAACTCGTAGGGCGATGATCCGATTGATTTGAGTAGAATTGCTCTTTTTCGTCTAACATCATCGCATCATCAAATTTGTCTATGGCCGGATCAAATTCAGGAACATTTGTTTGAATCACGTTTGGTTGCATGGAATCCTTGCCCATTTTGATGAACTTAAAAACTGTTTCTGATTTTATAAATCAGTTTAGCAGCAGCAGTTCAGAAAATATCTGAATTTCATACAACTGTGTGAAATTCACTCTCCACACCAATCGAAATGTTCACCTCAAGCGAAAAAAACGTCCCCTCAAAAAAAAGGAAAACGTGTTGAGTTCGTTCTCGTCGCCAATGCAATATATCAATCGATGCGTACTGTGCCAAGGTAGCGAATAGAATGTCTTTATTTTACGAAACTTCAATGTATTCACTTCTTAAAGTAACCTATTTTATTTAAGGTGCCAATAAGGTATGTAGCAATATAATGTGTGTTATACACTATGATACTCTACAGTAATCGTAATCCAAAATTAGCAGGTCTTCTATAAACCCTAGATAAAAGAAAACGTAGTGAAGCTTGATATACTAAAAACCACTGGATATGGTTTAATTGCGCTTCTACAGTCAAACTGTACTAAAATTAATTATATTTATTTATACCGCTCTTAAGCAATCTCCGATTATAACAAGGTACAGTTGATTTTAGTTTATGTTTTACGCACGAAATTTTGGAAGGGTTATTTCTGTGTATTACAGTATAATACTATGCGCACTATTTTATGCTACTGATGTTGTAGGTAAGGAACCTAATATACAATTTGTATTTTTAGTTGTTATTTGTCCATTTTTAAGTTTAATGAAAGGCTTGGAACTTATCTTCTTCTTCTTCTTCTTCTTCTTATTTGGCACTACATCCGTTTGTCGGTTTGGGCCGAGACCAAAAAGCTTTTCCAATTGCTTCTCTCCTGCGCGAATTTGCGCCAGTTGGTTATCCCGAGCGCAGACAGATCCTTCTGCTCTTGGTCCTTCCAATGCGTTCGTGGGCGCCCTTGCTTTCGTTGTCCACCCATGGGTGCGGAGTCGAAGGATCTTTTCACCGGAGAGTCGTCATCCATGCGTACAACATGTCCAAGCCAACGCAATCGCTGTATTTTTATGCGCTTAACTATGTCCATGTCGTTAAAAAGCTCATACAGTTCCTCATTCCATCTCCTCCGATATCCGCCATCCCCGAAAACAGGGCCGTAGATTTTGCGTAGAATAGTTCTCTCGAAAGCCCCCAAAGCCTTCTCATCTTTGTTCGACATCGTCCAAGATTCTGCGCCATATAAAAGGACGGGCATGATGAGAGATTTGTAGAGCGTGAGTTTCGTTCGTCGAGAGAGGGCTCTGCTTTTCAATTGCCTGCCGAGCCCAAAGTAGCACCTGTTGGCAAGAGTTATTCTTCGCTTGATCTCCAGGCTGACGTTGTTGGTGGTGTTTATGCTGGATCCTAGGTAGACAAAGTCCTTCACTACTTCAAAGTTATATCTGCCAACAGTGACGTGGACTCTTTATATGTTGCCAGGAGGTACTTTGTCTTTCCCTCGTTCACCGCTAGACCAACCTCTTTAGCTTCTTTTTCTAAACTGGAAAATGCTTATAACTTAACAATATTTAGTGCTCAATATTGGAAGTAATTGAAACTATTTGCAAAAGAATTAAAATGTTAGTATTCATTACCAATTACAAATAAAAAGTATTAGTACTTGGTATTTTTTTTTTAATTACTGACTAATTGTAATTAGAAGGAATTTTAGTATAAATGTAATTAATATGTTCCAACTCCGGTCGAAATAAAGTGCATTGTTGCCACACATGGTACACCCTTATTAATAATCCCAACGGTTTTTCCATTCCCGCCCATCCGCACAAGGGGCGCAGTCCGCATGACGTACGGAACCGGTATTTATTTTCAATTTTTACGCCGAGTCACGATAGGCAGGGGTTTGTTAAGTGTCGAGATCTAAAACTGTTCAGCTACAGACCTAAATTCATCAGCCGATTTTATGTCTTTATTTTAATGATTCATTTATTGAGAGAGGACCGTATCGATTTCTTAATGCTGAAAAGCGGATCTGATATATCAAACGTGCTGGAATGAGAGTTAAAATCCTGGCATAAGCAACGGAGTGGGTCGTGCAATTCAAAATTAGTTTTACAAGCTTTCAGAAATGTGGGGCAAAAGTGTCTTGATACCCGGGAGGGAACATTAAGGCTAACTTCGCCCAGAAGCAGCGGACTTGAAATTGAGCCTGTCAGTAATTTAACTATACATATTATACCAAGCATTTGCCTGCGGCTGTACACCTTCCAGGGACCGCAAATAACGATTATCCTTTGAAATTTCAACTCAAAAAATCACGCGGAAAGAGAAATGCTACGTGCATAAGGAGTAAACCAATATATTTCTTATTACTCGGAGTACCTTCAGCGGCACTGATTTTTATTTTTTAATTTTTACTTATAAAAATCAAGTTTAATCAATATATTCTGAGCTTTATTTTTTACTCAGAAAATAATCGTTATGTTTTGAGTTTTATTTTTTGCTCGGACTCCCGCTACAAACCCTACGAGTCAGAATTCCTTAAAGAGACTAATGTGAGGCGATATTAACTATGACGAATAATAACTAAGACGAAGGGTCCCAAGTATGGTATGCCGACAGATCGAAGATGGAACACGGGAAACTTGGGCAAGCATTAAGGCTTTTGGACCACGTGGGAGCCCACAATAGCATAACGCTGTTGTATGTTCCAGGACATGAATGCTTTGAAGGCAACGAAAAATTGGACTGTCTCACAAATTATGGAGCCCAGTTATTTTACTTGCCCTTTATTATCCTAAAATTTAATGGGCTACAAAACTGCATACGAATTAAAAACGCCAACGTTGTTACGACAGTTGGTTGTGGGTTTGTGTTATCCGGTTGTCATCTTGATCGGGCTGAAGGTTCCTGCGTCGATCCCGATCCTTTCGACGCTCATCCGAGGCTTGGCTTCTCCTCGTTGGAACCAATTCTCAAATCCGAAGGATGGTTGGTTCTTTGAGAAGGTTAACTAGGGTCTTGACGGAGATATGTCCAGCAGGCTTATTTTTTTTTTTTTTTTTTTTTTTTTTTTTTTTTTTTTTTTTTTTTTTTTTTTTTTTTTTTTTTTTTTTTTTTTTTTTTTTTTTTTTTTTTTTTT
>NW_016157551.1:41679-53509 GCF_001687245.7 Rhagoletis zephyria
TCGAACTTGCGAACATCGACCCTAGACGGGTTCCATCCTGGTTTCCTGCGAGGGATACTACGTGTTTGCCCTCGCGTGATGTCAGTGACTTGGAAGGTGATGTAGTTGTCTTCGCTACCACTCAGGTCTTCCATCACTCTCCATCCGTCAGCCCTTCGGAGAAGGCTTTCTGAGACCAGGGTTATGTCAGGGATAGAGTATCCAAAACCCGGCCTTCGATATGAAGGGGTCGTTCCGGTGTTGTTATTATTATTATTATTATTATTATTATTATCATTATTATTATTATTATTCAGTAGTGTTCGTATTATTTTTGTAAACGAAACATTTTTGCGAGTTTTCTCGTATTCCAGCTCTTTTTTCGTTTTGGTTTTTCGCATCGTGTTTTTATTATATTCGTAATTTTAAGTTTTTTTTTATAAAATCAATTGATGGTTCGTGATTGTGTTGATTAATAGCACTGAGGATTTGGCAATAACCTCTCTGGAAATACTTACGGGGCAATGTTCATTGTAACATTCATATCTCACGTACGATGAAAGAACAAAATCGACATACTTTAAGCATTGTTCACGCTACCTATTTCCATTTGAATTAGGAAATAGCATCATTTACTTTATTACCTTTTTTCTTTTGAAAAGGTAATAAAGTCCATAGGTTTAAAATTGGAGAATTCACACCACCTTGAAAAGAGCCCCTACTAATGTCACTTATTAGTTGTAGCTGCGAAGTTAAGCTGAAATCGCTGAGAAGTAACGCCATTAACCATGCGCTTATCGACTCCTCGACACCAAGTTCGTCCAGGGTTTTTGGGTGGCTTCTACCCGAATATTGTTAAAGCCTGTTCCTTTGTCGAGGAAGGCTACCAGAGTATACTGCTTAAATTCGAGTGACCTCTCGACTGTTCTAACGACTTCATCCCTCTAAGTGGATCTTTCCCGTAAATATGAGGTCTGTGCCTCAGACATACCGTCGCCGTGGAAAACCCCCGGATAGTGCGCGTCTATAACCCTCTCGAAAGGTTTGAGAACAAAGGAAGTTGAGCTAATTTGTCGAAAATCTTTGGCGTAGACATGCCCTCGCCTACCAGGTTTTGCGATGAAAACCACTTTACTCGCCTCCGCGAAAAGTTAATTTCTATGCAGCCTTTGAAAATTTACAAAATCTATGTCATGATACCACCCACCCTCCACAGTTTTCTACATTATAGGGATGATATCGTCTGGCCCCCGTATTTTGTAAGGCAATGCCCAAGACATGGTAGGCTTTGAGAAAATTCATTCTGCTATATGCTTCAAGGTTTCGCTGTAGCTCTCCCATGCTGCTTTTTTGAGAGTCGAATCTCACTTTTTCATTTTTTCAGAATGTCTTGGTACGACTTAGTACAGAAAAAACTAAAAGTTGAAAATTTGATTTGCAATGTAATTTGGGATCACAGTTTCGTGCATTGCTATTCGTGAGACTTCGTTATTTAAGAAGTTTATTTTCACTGTTACATGGTGTTAAGTGTTGAAATTACGATTTACGTGTATCCACATTTCGCAAAGTTTTTTATGCATAAGTGGAAGGGGCGCGGGGATACATACATACTATTTTTCGCAAATAAAATAAGGTATTAGTGGTTATGTTAAATCAACTCAAATGAACATGTGTGAGGGCCAACAAAAACATGCGGGATTAACAAAAGCATAGTAAACAACATTCGAAAGTATGAAATGTTCACCTGTTCCGAGCAGTTTGTTCATTATATTTGTTGCCAATTCTGACACTATGGATCGAAATCACTTTATTCGAATTCTGTATTTGGCATTCTTTGGCACAAGTTCGGCAAGATTCTGGCATTTTGCTTATTTATCCGCTTATCTCCAATTTTTTAATATGAAACGATAAGAAATAGAAATAGAGCAAAATATCATGAAATCGCAACAAAATCACGTTTAAGCATTATGATCAGGGGCGAACGCAGAAATTTTTTTTTGGGAGGGGTTTTAAAATTATTATTATTTTTTTTTTCATTTAATCAGTTGCACCAAATATGCGTTTCGGTAGTACAAAATGTTTATATTTTTTTCAATAAATTCGAGTTATTACATATGTATGCATGAAAAATGTGAAATATTATTTCTCTACTGCTTTGACTTAAAAGAAATTATTGTAATCAGTATTTCTTTATTCGCAACTCCTATATTTCTGTGGATGCTAAGTAAAGCTTAACCATCTAATCTTTGTTCCCAAGTTTTACTTCGTAAATATGATTCAAGCTTAAGAAGGAGCGTTCACTGGAAATAAGTGTCACAGGAAGTGTTGGCCCTATCTGCAAGAATCGGTATACCTTTAGGTACAGTGATTGATTGCAAACATCAGGAGCGTCTAGGAATGGTGTTGGACTATGCTCCGTAGGTACATTGAAAAAATGCCTGTAAAGAAACATAATAATACATCAAACCTTATAAACCGTATAAAATTATAATCGTGTAAACTTTGGAAATCAACTGTCAAAATTTGTATGGAAACTCGTTTACACATTTCAAATAAATTTCTACAACGATATCACTGAATAATCTTGATAACCTGAAGACAATGTAACTCTGTCGCAAGTGTATACAAAAAAAGAGTATGGGGCGTTCATGTAACAGAGCTCTTAAATTTATAAGAATATCTGCTTGATAAAGCTATCGGTTTAGATGAATACCGCTAATATTAATTTAAATATTAGCATGGCATTTGAATTTAAATGTAGAAAATTACCTTTGACACATTTTAACACATGATAATTGAAATGTCAAATTACGTTTAGTCGAAGGCGGAAATGTAAAAGCAGCATCCGGTGCCCACGGACATTCAAGGAGCTCATAATTCTCGTTATCGCTTAGTTTACGGTGACCAAAATTTGACGCATCATTAAGCGGAACCTGCAAGGACGTGGATATATAAATTCGGTCGCAGAGAACTTAAAACTTGATTTTCGTGACGCAGAGGGTTGTGAAATTACCGGCATATTGAAAACAATGAGGGTGTTGATTTTTTAAACTTAGGGAAGCGACCATTTTTGGGCCTTAATCAAACTACGCCTAAACGTTAGTATTCATACATGCTAGTAAAATTCCAATAAGATTTTCTCTATCTCATCATTACGTCCTGAGAACTGTGGGACTCGGGTAACTTATAGCCCACTTTCACCAAGAGCTGTTTTAATTTCCTTTTCCCATAGGCATTAACTGCAGTTAAGGCGTGGTGGAAATGAACTCTTACTCTGGAATCAGCTGCACCAAGTTTCCCAGCGCCGGAGCGTATTCATTTTTTCCGTACTTGACACTCGTGAGATGAATTTTCGGCTGTTTGTGAAAATTCGGCAGCCGGAGGGGCAGAAGTTTATCAGTTTAAAATAGTTCGTTATTTTTACAGAATGCATTCGGTACGTAGCACTTTTTGCTCTGGTGATTCAGCGACATTGAAAATACACTTTTTCTCCCAGTTAGATATGTAAATTAATTTAAATTACTTCTCCCCTTTCGAAAGCTTCGAAAACCTTAAAACGCAAACCAAAATGTGCATATAGTATATATGTAGTACTTTTAGGGATTATGTAAAGTATGTATGTATATAAAGTGGTGTTACCAGAGCATCTAGACGGAGAGCTCATGCCCAAAAAACCCATCATTCTTCAGATCGATTGAAATTTTTTGTGAGCTTAGCTTGTTATCTATATATATAAATGTGAATGTCTGTTTGTTTATTACCTTATAACTTTTGAGCCACGACACGGAATCGCACGAAACTTGGCAGACTTATTTGTTTTTACCCCGGGAAGGTTATAGGTATGGTCTTATTTGAAAATATGTCGTAAATTTCGCAAGGGGGCGTGGCACCGCCAATAGACCTGCAAATGTTTAATCAGCTAAAACTTCGGAACCATAAGTCGAAAGAATTTGCAATTTGGTACGAAGACATGTCTACGGGAGGCGCTTATTGTAAGGTATATATAAAAGAGAGCGTGGCACATGAACTTGAAATTTGGTATGCAAACATATCTATGGTAGGTGCTTATAGTAAGGTATATATAAATTAGTTTGTAAAAGGGGGCGTAGCACATAACATGGGCGTGGAAGTTCTTATCAGCCATAACTTCGGAATCACAAATCACATGACCCCTTTAATTCCTTCTGATATGCCTTTAGAATTTAAAAAACTTCAGTTTCCAGTTCACTTAGCTTTTGCAATGACAATAAAAAAGGATGCCTTAAAATAAAACCAACTCTTTATCGAAAATAAAATTTATGATAATTGCATTGGAAAATGCATCTATGTTAATAGATGCATTGAAGTACTAAAAACGTGCTGCGGAATAATATTAGAGTAAGAAATTAGATAGTTAAAATTTAGTTATTACAATACAACTTTGGTATTTCAACTATTATCTATATAATTTATTAAAACTATTTTATTATAAACATATTATTGCTTTTGATTTCATAGCACCCCAGCTAAACAACTATTCTACGTTATTATGCTATCACGGCTATATTAAAATTCGAGAAGAAATGAAATATAACATCGTTACATAAAATTTTTTTCATATTTGTATAAAGACGTGCGGTGAAACCCTCGGGTAAAAGCTAGTATGCATGTAAATTGATATCAGGAGGGCTGGCTGCTGAACAACGTACTTCATATGACTTGAAATTTGAACAGAATTTTAACTAAAGTATATAGAAAACTAGCTTTTACCCGCGGGTTTCACCCCACGCCAGAAGGAATTATAGGGGTCATGTGACTTGTGGTTACGAAGCTATGGCAAAAAATTCCAAGCCTATGATAAGTGCTACGCCCCTTTTACAAACTCATTTATATATACCTTACTATAAGCACCTACCATAGATATGTCTGCATACCAAATGTTATGTTTATGTGACTTATGGTTCCGAAGTTATAACTGGTAAAATATTCCCCGCCTTTGGGATTTTCCGCCCCCTTCCACAGTCTTATTTATATATATACCTTACTATAAGCACCTAACGTAGATACCTGCATACCACATTTCAAGTTCATGTGACTTATGTTCCGAAGTTATGACTGACTAAAAATTCCACGCCTATGTTATCTGCCACGCCTCCTTTTACAAACTCATTTACATATACCTTAAGATAAGCATCTACTATAGATATGTTTGCATACCAAATTTCAAGTTCATGTGACTTACGGTTCCGAAGTTAGAGCTGATTAAATAATTCACGCCCATGGGAGGTGCCACGCCACCTTTTCCAATACCGCCAATTTTTTCCCATGAGTATGGAATTAATTTTATTTATCTCGACAGCAAGTTCCAATGCTTTACCACAAATATTTCAAGAGATATACCATATGAAAATTTTAGTAAGTATAGGAGGTGCCACGCCCTCTTTTCCAGCACTGCCCATTTTTCTCTATGCCTATAACCTTCCCGGGGAAAAAGCAAATAAGTGTGCAAAGTTTCGTGCGATTCCGTGCCGCGGTTCAGAAGTTATAAGGTAATAAGCAAACAGACATTCACATTTATATATATAGGTGAATTCAAGTTTGCCTGCCAATTCTTATGGTCTTAAAGTTATTCCAGCCTATGTTGAAAGTGCATTGTTGCAAGTATAAGTCAACATACATACAGACATGGTGTCTGTGAGTGCGGGCGCGGGGTCGAAAATGTATATCGTTAAAATGTCATGGCGTATGAGTTATCTATCAACATCAATATTTAGTCCGGTTATGCTTCCAAGCTTGTGCTCATTCACCTCGGTTTGTTCTTTATTTGCAGATTTTTGCGAATAGTTGAAAATTCGTACAAACTTTTACGGAAATAAAAACAGTATTGCTTTTGTTTACGTAATTAACTAAATACAAAGAGAGAAATTTCTTAAAATTTTCAGCAGGCATTTCGGGAGGGGTTTGAACCCCCAAAACCCCTACCTGCGTTCGCCCCTGATTATGATTAAAGCTAAAGTACACACATGCATACTCATAGATTTGTAATTACTTATGGTGATTTCGTTTCTACCAAAAAATGTCGCCTTTTGATTGCCCTTGAGAAAATTCTGTGTTCGTTTCTTAAAATGTCACACTCTTGTAAGGCATATAAAGCACATTTTCTGCCCTTTGAAGCTTTGTCAGGGGAGATGATTTCCCTGAAAATCAGATGGTTTCTTAAAACGACAATATGATGAAATGCGTGATCTGGACAAGGACAAGAAAGCAAAACATGCATTTTCAAAGGGTTGAGTGTAACATCAAACACATTTTGCACCGTGCAAGGGCAACATTTTTTGGTAGAAACGAAATCACCATTACATATGTATAAAGTGGCGCGTTCCGCTGATTTTGACAATTCTCAAGTACAAGTAAACACCGCCTGAGAACCATTCAATGCCCGGCAATTCGTTTTCACAAAAATCACCGTTTTTAACGTTTTCTTTATCAGTTCTTTTGGTAAATCATATATTTTTACAATTTAACCTAATTAAACCACGTTCCCTATCGAAAAATTTAATATTAAAAAATTGACAGTGTGAAAGTTTCTTTAATAATCCTATTCGGCTTTATCACAGCGCACGGCAGTGCGCGCGAGTGACGAAAGCAGCCACAGTAGCATGCTGAAATGACTCGCTTATATATACACGAGATTTGGAAGTTTTTATCCAGACGGCCAATCGGCATGTTTGAGATATCGTTGGAAAGGTCTTGCAGAGTGTGCCCAGCAAATGTATTCAAGCTTCATAAACGATTAACCGAATTCTTAAAAATTAGGCTAAAGTGGCGCGAAACAAAAAACGTTTTTTTTTGTTTTTGCCGCTTTAAGGGGGCATTTGGGTACACCCAACATATTTAGTGTTATTCTATATATATTAACAGGTTCCCTGTCCTCATGCAATACATCTTTTTTCATGGCATACGTCCCCTGTTCTTTTCAGGATTCTTTATCTAATTTGATATTATTTGCATATAAAAATATGCAAGGAGCGTAGATTATATGCCCTAATGCAAAAAAAAATAAAATATTTAATTTCTCATTTATTATACATAAGGGTGGGAAATAGTTTTCGATAAGGTACGCCCTATGTATCATATTCAATCCACAACTGTTTTGTATGTTCCCACACAAAAACACTATATTTTTTGCAAAATACCTAGAAATATGTATCTGAAGGCAGCATTGATTTTGCTCATATATGGTGCATGTACTTGTGAGACAAGGTAAAAAACTGTTCCCATGAATCACATGTGATTCATTGGACAGGGAACCGGNTTTCTCATTTATTATACATAAGGGTGGGAAATAGTTTTCGATAAGGTACGCCCTATGTATCATATTCAATCCACAACTGTTTTGTATGTTCCCACACAAAAACACTATATTTTTTGCAAAATACCTAGAAATATGTATCTGAAGGCAGCATTGATTTTGCTCATATATGGTGCATGTACTTGTGAGACAAGGTAAAAAACTGTTCCCATGAATCACATGTGATTCATTGGACAGGGAACCGGTTAAGTTCCGGCTACTAGTTGGAAAGATATAGAGGTAAATGTGTTTTGGTTCGTGTCTCCACTACGAGATGCCTTGGTATGTATGTGGCGTCTGTACGTACCTTCATTTAATTTTTTTCAAACTTTCAGGAATTAAAGTACAAAAGAAACTAAGAAGGTTTGGTTCCAAGGTGTTTTGATTCGTATGCCATTGTGGGCGTGGCTGCTGCCTGAAATTCGAAAAAAGCCATTTTTTTAAACTACCACTGAGGCCGCACTACTCAGTCCATGTCATTGATGCGGACATCAGTAGAAGGGTCTTCAAACAAGCTATCGAACGCTATCTTTTGTGTTTATGACATGGTTTCGCCTGAAAACTAAAAATCGGGCTGCTGAAAATATACATTTCCGGCATTTTCTCGACAACTGGTTAGTCGATTTTATTCCAGGTTTCCACAAATCTAGCCCAAAACCTTAGCTTTCATCTGCTATATATCAAATCTGGGAAAACTCTAGTTGTGGAGATATTACGATTCAAATTGAAAAAATGTCGCTCCAAAAAGGGTCAAATGGTTAAAAATTAACATATTCGTCTAATTTGGTTACTTTAAGATATAAAAATAACATACCCAGTTCCCCGAAAAAGGCGGTCACTCCCCGATTGCCACTTGTATCGAAATTCCCTGCAAATCGGGGAATTTTCCGCGATTTGACAAGCAGAAGAATGCAGCTGTGCTAATCACTTAGTACATGTCTTGGAAACCCCAATTTTTGTGTATTTTAAAGTTTTTTTCCAGTCACATGCCGAAATTGTAATATTTTTCACCATTTTAATTGTAGTTATGTACACAGTACTTAACTATGCTACATGGGTTTATCACCCGCACTTAACCTACCTGGAAGACGCGTATAATATTACCTACAGTTGTACATAAATATGTATGCATGAATGCATTTAGTTAACCCAATGTGCCGCTACTATTTACATACATATGTATAAATTGCCACTGAACAAAACTACTTTAGAAAAAAGCATTAGTTTAATAGCAAGAGTGCAACGCCGTAAACGTGATAGAAGTAAAACTTCTTAAAAAAAGCAAATGTGTGCGCCCCACACCCGGTAGAAATCTTAACAAAAATAAACTACGAGACAATCAGACGAATACAGTTGTTTATTGTATCCAAAGTTGGTACCAAGTTGATAAGTTTTTATCATTTCTCATATTTTGTTTTATCTGTTTTTTCGAATACAAAGGATATGATCATTCCTTTTCGTTTTATTCCGTATTCGAAAAATTGTATGTTTCAATGGACACATCGACTTGAATACATAATTTAGATTTAGATAATATTTTTAGCAATTTATTTGAGAAAAATAAAACATTTAGATTATTGTTTGTATTTTCGTCGATTTTAAATTTGCTAAAATAATTTATATCAAATATAACACCTCTTTGAGATAAAATTTTCTAGTGACGAAAGCTGAACTAACTACAAACACAAAATTTATGATATCAATTTCGTGACGAAAATTATACCTATTTTTAACTGCCTTTGAACGGACGGAAAATGTTTTATTATATATTCGGAGCGTTGCGAAATTCCGTCTACTGCTGGAAACACAAAATAAAAAACAGAAATTTTGCAACGATTCGTATGAATAAAAAAGATTTTCCCTACGTTTCAAAGGCAGTTAAAAAATGCGTATAATTTTCGTCACGAAATTGATGTCATAAATTTTGTGTTTCTAGTTCAGCTTTCGTCACTCGAAAATTTTACCTCAAAGAGGTGTTTTATTTGATGCCCTTGAGAAAATTCTGTGTTCGTTTCTTAAAATGTCACACTCTTGTAAGGCATATAAAGCACATTTTCTGCCCTTTGAAGCTTTGTCAGGGGAGATGATTTCCCTGAAAATCAGATGGTTTCTTAAAACGACAATATGATGAAATGCGTGATCTGGACAAGGACAAGAAAGCAAAACATGCATTTTCAAAGGGTTGAGTGTAACATCAAACACATTTTGCACCGTGCAAGGGCAACATTTTTTGGTAGAAACGAAATCACCATTACATATGTATAAAGTGGCGCGTTCCGCTGATTTTGACAATTCTCAAGTACAAGTAAACACCGCCTGAGAACCATTCAATGCCCGGCAATTCGTTTTCACAAAAATCACCGTTTTTAACGTTTTCTTTATCAGTTCTTTTGGTAAATCATATATTTTTACAACTTAACCTAATTAAACCACGTTCCCTATCGAAAATTTTAATATTAAAAAATTGACAGTGTGAAAGTTTCTTTAATAATCCTATTCGGCTTTATCACAGCGCACGGCAGTGCGCGCGAGTGACGAAAGCAGCCACAGTAGCATGCTGAAATGACTCGCTTATATATACACGAGATTTGGAAGTTTTTATCCAGACGGCCAATCGGCATGTTTGAGATATCGTTGGAAAGGTCTTGCAGAGTGTGCCCAGCAAATGTATTCAAGCTTCATAAACGATTAACCGAATTCTTAAAAATTAGGCTAAAGTGGCGCGAAACAAAAAACGTTTTTTTTTGTTTTTGCCGCTTTAAGGGGGCATTTGGGTACACCCAACATATTTAGTGTTATTCTATATATATTAACAGGTTCCCTGTCCTCATGCAATACATCTTTTTTCATGGCATACGTCCCCTGTTCTTTTCAGGATTCTTTATCTAATTTGATATTATTTGCATATAAAAATATGCAAGGAGCGTAGATTATATGCCCTAATGCAAAAAAAAATAAAATATTTAATTTCTCATTTATTATACATAAGGGTGGGAAATAGTTTTCGATAAGGTACGCCCTATGTATCATATTCAATCCACAACTGTTTTGTATGTTCCCACACAAAAACACTATATTTTTTGCAAAATACCTAGAAATATGTATCTGAAGGCAGCATTGATTTTGCTCATATATGGTGCATGTACTTGTGAGACAAGGTAAAAAACTGTTCCCATGAATCACATGTGATTCATTGGACAGGGAACCGGTTAAGTTCCGGCTACTAGTTGGAAAGATATAGAGGTAAATGTGTTTTGGTTCGTGTCTCCACTACGAGATGCCTTGGTATGTATGTGGCGTCTGTACGTACCTTCATTTAATTTTTTTCAAACTTTCAGGAATTAAAGTACAAAAGAAACTAAGAAGGTTTGGTTCCAAGGTGTTTTGATTCGTATGCCATTGTGGGCGTGGCTGCTGCCTGAAATTCGAAAAAAGCCATTTTTTTAAACTACCACTGAGGCCGCACTACTCAGTCCATGTCATTGATGCGGACATCAGTAGAAGGGTCTTCAAACAAGCTATCGAACGCTATCTTTTGTGTTTATGACATGGTTTCGCCTGAAAACTAAAAATCGGGCTGCTGAAAATATACATTTCCGGCATTTTCTCGACAACTGGTTAGTCGATTTTATTCCAGGTTTCCACAAATCTAGCCCAAAACCTTAGCTTTCATCTGCTATATATCAAATCTGGGAAAACTCTAGTTGTGGAGATATTACGATTCAAATTGAAAAAATGTCGCTCCAAAAAGGGTCAAATGGTTAAAAATTAACATATTCGTCTAATTTGGTTACTTTAAGATATAAAAATAACATACCCAGTTCCCCGAAAAAGGCGGTCACTCCCCGATTGCCACTTGTATCGAAATTCCCTGCAAATCGGGGAATTTTCCGCGATTTGACAAGCAGAAGAATGCAGCTGTGCTAATCACTTAGTACATGTCTTGGAAACCCCAATTTTTGTGTATTTTAAAGTTTTTTTCCAGTCACATGCCGAAATTGTAATATTTTTCACCATTTTAATTGTAGTTATGTACACAGTACTTAACTATGCTACATGGGTTTATCACCCGCACTTAACCTACCTGGAAGACGCGTATAATATTACCTACAGTTGTACATAAATATGTATGCATGAATGCATTTAGTTAACCCAATGTGCCGCTACTATTTACATACATATGTATAAATTGCCACTGAACAAAACTACTTTAGAAAAAAGCATTAGTTTAATAGCAAGAGTGCAACGCCGTAAACGTGATAGAAGTAAAACTTCTTAAAAAAAGCAAATGTGTGCGCCCCACACCCGGTAGAAATCTTAACAAAAATAAACTACGAGACAATCAGACGAATACAGTTGTTTATTGTATCCAAAGTTGGTACCAAGTTGATAAGTTTTTATCATTTCTCATATTTTGTTTTATCTGTTTTTTCGAATACAAAGGATATGATCATTCCTTTTCGTTTTATTCCGTATTCGAAAAATTGTATGTTTCAATGGACACATCGACTTGAATACATA
>NW_016157551.1:53534-76558 GCF_001687245.7 Rhagoletis zephyria
ATTTAGATTTAGATAATATTTTTAGCAATTTATTTGAGAAAAATAAAACATTTAGATT
Organism: Rhagoletis zephyria; assembly: GCF_001687245.7. Taxonomy (NCBI): domain Eukaryota; kingdom Metazoa; phylum Arthropoda; class Insecta; order Diptera; family Tephritidae; genus Rhagoletis; species Rhagoletis zephyria. The sequence goes on from NW_016157551.1 coordinate 53,593, forward strand.
ATTGTTTGTATTTTCGTCGATTTTAAATTTGCTAAAATAATTTATATCAAATATAACACCTCTTTGAGATAAAATTTTCTAGTGACGAAAGCTGAACTACAAACACAAAATTTATGATATCAATTTCGTGACGAAAATTATACCTATTTTTAACTGCCTTTGAACGGACGGAAAATGTTTTATTATATATTCGGAGCGTTGCGAAATTCCGTCTACTGCTGGAAACACAAAATAAAAAACAGAAATTTTGCAACGATTCGTATGAATAAAAAAGATTTTCCCTACGTTTCAAAGGCAGTTAAAAAATGCGTATAATTTTCGTCACGAAATTGATGTCATAAATTTTGTGTTTCTAGTTCAGCTTTCGTCACTCGAAAATTTTACCTCAGAGAGATGTTTTATTTGATTTACTTTTACTTGATAAATTCTACCGCCGCCGGGAATGCACAATTTTGTATTCTTTCATTATTGGGTATTCGCTAACATCCGAATTACATGATTGAAGTACTTGAAAGACTGCAAACACATGGGATTTTGCTACATTTTACATTTAACACATTCTCATCTGAACCAGGAAATTGAACGCTCTAACAATAATATTATTTTTCAATAAATTCGTTCCTTTCAAAGTTATGCAAGATGAAACTTGAACTTTTTTGAACTTTATTTGTGGGATATCGAAGCAACAGAGGACATATTAATTATTTTCTGACAAAAAAAATTTAATCTTCGTACAGCTTCCTAAGTTAAAACACCTAAGCTGAGATCACCTGTTTTTTGGCATTTGCTCTTATCTTTTACAAATTCTTTCATTTCTATTACAAATTCTTCCATTTCTATTACAATTTATTCAAAATACACTAACACACTGAGCTAAAAACATCAATACACTAACCAAAAACACACTTACAGCGCAAAATGGAAAATGTTTTTGAAGTGAGACTTCTTAGGCGGCGGTATGGCAAAAATAGAGAGTGAAATTTTTAAAACTGAAAACGTTACATGAGTAAGGAAGAAGATATAGTATAGAGAAGGGGGGAAAAGAAAGAAAGCGACGTATGTCGCTATACAAACCCTGCAGCAAACCAAACTGGTTCCGAACTTGCGCTGTGCTGAGTTCCGAATAAACACAAAAAAAATTTCCGTACGTTTCAAAGGCAGTTAAAAAATGCGTATAATCTTCGTCACGAAATTTATATCATAAATTTTGTATTTCTAGTTCAGCTTTCGTCACTCGAAAACTTTACCTCAAAGAGGTATTTTATTTGATATCAATTATTTTGGGGTAGCAAATTTAAAATCGATGAAAATACAAACAATAATATAAATGTTTTATTTTTCTCAAATAAATTGCTAAAAATATTATCTAAATCTAAAGCGAAAAAGAATGATCATATCCTTTGTTTTCGAAAATATTAAAAATTAAAAAAAAAAATATGAGAAATTATAAAAACTTATCAACTTGGTACCAACTTTGGATACAATAAACAACTGCATTCGTCTGATTGTCTCGTAGTTTATTTTTGTTAAGATTTCTACCGGGTGTGGGGCACGCACATGTCCTTTTTTTAAGAAGTTTTACTTCTATCACTTAAACGATGTTGCACTCGTGCTATTAAACTAATGCTTTTTTCTTAAGTAGTTTTGCTCAGTGGCAATTTATACATTTTATGTTAGTAAATTGTAGCGGCACATTGGGTTAACTAAATGCATTCATACATACATATTTATGTACAACTGTAGGTAATATTGTACGAGTCATCCCAGGTAGGTTAAGTGCGGGTGATAAACCCATGTAGCATAGTACATACTGTGTACATAACTACAATTAAAATGGTGAAAAATATTACAATTTCGGCATGTGACTGGAAAAAAACTTTAAAATACACAAAAATTGGGGTTTCCAAGACATGTACTAAGTGATAAGCACAGCTGCATCCTTCAACTTGTCAACTCGCGGGAAATTCCCCGATTTGCAAAAATTTAAGTGGCAATTGGGGAATTGGCAGTTTTTATTTTTATATCTTAAAGAAACCAAATTAGACGAATATGTTAATTTTTAACCATTTGACCCTTTTTGGAGCGACATTTTTCCAACTTGAATCGCAATATCTCCATAACAAGAGCTTTCCTAGATATAAGCTGTACACCAGATGAAAGCTAAGGGTTTGGGGTACATTTGAGGAAATATAGAATAACATAGACTGACCAGTTTTTGAGAAAATGCCCGAAATGTAAATTTTCAGCAGCCCGATTTTTAGTTTTCAGGCGGTAACGTTATGACATATCTATATTTTAAAAACACAAAAAATAGCGTTAGATAGCTTGTTTGAAGACCCTTCTACTGATCTCCACATCAATGACATGGACTGAGTAGTGCGGCGCCAGTGGTAGTTTAAAATATTGCCCCTTTTCGAATTTCAGGCAGCAGCCACGCCCACAAAGGCATACGAATCAAAACATTCTGGAACAAAACCTTCTTAGTTTTTTTTTGTACTTTAATTCCTAAAAGCTTGAAAGAAACTAAATGAAGGTACGTACAGACGCCACATACATACCAAAGCATCTCGTAGTGGAGACACGAACCAAAACACATTTACCTCTATATCTTTCCAACTAGTAGCCGGAACTTAATATATGAGGTATCGTTTGAAAGGTATTGGCCTATAGAGTAACACTAAATATTTGGGTGTACCCACATGCCCCTTAAACCGGCAAAGGCAAAAAAAAACGTTTTTCTTTCGCAACACTTTAGCCTAGTTTTTAAGAATCCGGTTAATCATTTATGAAGCTTGAATACATTTTCTGGACACACTCTGCAATACCTTTCTAACGATATCTCAAACATGTCGATTGGACGTCATTTCAGCTTGCTACTGTGGCTGCTTTCGTCACTTGCGCGCACTGCCGCGCGCTGTGATACTTACGGATTCGTAATCAGCACAAAAGAGTCTATCAAAAACAGCTTTAACATTTTCCGCATCAAAATCGGTGTTGCTCTGTGTTACCTACACTAATGGTATAAAGAGAAGCTCCTTCTTTTTATAAGAGGTGATCTCGCGAACGGCTGTACCAATTTTCTTTTTGAAATTTTGGTCACCTAGTCCAGACTTTATTTAGGGAGCGTGGCATCATACATATCGAAATTTTCATACCGTATATCTCTGGAAGTATTTTGAGACTACTGGAAAAGGGGGCGTGGCGCTTTCCAAACATATTGAAACTTGTATCTATTTGTAAATATATGTAAATATACACCCAGAATACATTTTTTTTTTATTTTTCATAAAAATTGTATGTAAAATTTGTATAGAAGTTTTGTAGTTTTCTCAATTTCAGTATTATAGAGTGCAAGTTTTAAATGGCTATAAGTTACCGTTGATTTTTGAGGACTTTTTCGGAGATGATGTTGCGCATTTTCTCAGTACAACGAATGCGTGATAGTTTTTTTTTTGCATTGGAAAAAATGCTGAAGAGTGTCAGTATGTAAAAGACGTATTCTGGTGGGTGAACTCCTCCTAAACGACCGAAAAGATTTTAATGAAATTTTTGTATGTGTTTGACTAGGTCCCTGTAAAGTTTAATTCCACAACTTAAAACGCCAGGTGGCACTGGAGTCGAGTTATTACTCAAAATCGTATTCGTGATCCGATTTGACTTATATTCGAGATATATATGTATTGGTAACGATAAGGGCAATTCTATTGTAAAAAAAGATGCGGTGGAGCCGAGTTATTGCCAAAAATTGTAAATTCGGAGGCACCAGAATTTAAAGTCAAATTACCCCCGTTAAATCACTAAACAAAATGTGGACCAATGATACTCACCAGTTTGGAAATTACCACCAACTATACTATACAGATTCAAGGACGATTCACTATCGAGCCGCAAGGACTTCTTTCCGGAATAACGCTTTCGTAAGGTTATTTCAGACGGCAATAGAGAATATGCCTTCTGTCGACCACAAAACTAAACGTGAACGTGAATTGCTGGCGAAAACGTTGGACCAAATATTTCAATAAAAAAATTAATTTTGGGTGGGACGAAGTTCCGGGTCTGCTAGTATATATATGTATATATATTTATATATATTTTGGGAAATCAAGTTTGAAAGTTTTTTATTATGAGGCTTAACTCTGCACTCATGTAATTAGGGACACGATATCGAACGGAAAGTATCGATATGGTACTCATTTAAAGTATCGTTGTTAAAGAATTGGGTACCCATTAATATCGGAATAAAATGACTCGATATCCCAAATATCGATGCCAAAATCCAAACAAAATTCTCAACATTGGTGTCGTATGTAGGCCGCTGTGGTGTAGTGACTAGAAGTGTGCAAACCTCCGAGAGTATTTCTGCCAAGAAAAACAGTTTCTCATAAAAAAATACAATCGCCGTTTAGAGTGGCGTAAAACAGTAGGGACCCCTTTTATGGCACAACACCAAGGCCACGCGACAAATCGGAGGAGAAGCTCGGCCAAACACTAGCATATTGTGTAAACGCCAATCTATTATTATTTTTACACGTAGAGATGTTGACTTAAAACACCGAGGCCGTGGGTTCAAATCCCGCTACATGCAATCTAAACTAAAGTAAAAATGTCTCTTCTTTAAAGCCCAATTTATATCGGGAAGAATTGTCAGTCACATGCAGCCTCATTTCGTAAGTCGTAAATTAGGCTAAATTTTACGACTCGACAATATTGGCGTTTAGTTCACACATATGTGTTAGTAAGGATTAATCAATCAACTACATTAAAATTTTGAAATAAAAATTTCGAGGGATTTTTTGATATGCCAGCCCCCTCCCCTTAAATTCGATCCTGGCGACGCCCGTGAATGCATATGAGAAAAAAAAAAACGGAATTATCTATATCCACACTTTCGTTTGAAAACCGAAATAATGCATAGACAAAAACCGAAATAGTGCATATGTATATGCACAGTTTCGACTCAAAACCGAAATAAGGCATATGACAAAACCAAAGTAATGCATACATGCACAATTTCGGTTGAAACCGAAATAACGTCTAAATGCACATCTTCCATATGAGCAATTTCGGTGCCCCTTTATGAAAGAGTACAGGAACTTGGTATAGAGATATATCAGAGGCGGACCCAGGTAGGGGAAACTGGGAAATGCCCAATGTAACTCGAAGAAACCTAATGAATGAATGCTTTTGAAAATTTTAATTCATGGAAAAAGTGTGTCAAATTTCACTTGAGTTTGAAATTATAACTGTGTGCTAAGCTCGAAGTATTGTGTTATTTAAGTACGCCTATCAGTTTTTCGAATTCACTGAATTTTCAAAATTTTGAATTTATGGACTTAATTTTCAATTTTTAGTTTTTGAAGTGAAACTTCTTAGGCGGCGGTATCGCAAAAATGGAGAGTGAAATTTTTAAAACTGAAAGCGTTACAGGAGTGAGAAGGAAGATATATGTAGGTAGTATAAGGAAGGGGAAAAAAGAAATAAAGCGACGCATGACGGGTACGAGTACCTACATATGTATGTTTGAATGCACGTATGTATGAATACATATATATGTATGTATGAACGACCTCATTGCGCATTTCAGCTCTGAAGCTACCAAGCAATATATGTATAAATGATGCAAGCGTGCTTCGCGTAACTACATCCATTCGTACATATGTACATATGTTTGTATGGATATACATATCTTCTTCTTCTTCTTTTTTGGCGCTGTAACCGCCTAAGCGATTTTGGCCGAGTTCAACAAAGCACGCCAGTCGTTTCTCCTCTGTGCCAACTGACGCCAATTGGAAACGCCAAGTGAAGCCAAGTCCTTCTCCACCTGATCTTTCCATCGCAGTGGGGGCCTCCCTCTTCCTCTGCTACCACCAGCGGGTTCCGAGTTGAATACTTTCAGAGCTGGAGCGTCGGTGTCCATTCGAACGACATGACCAAGCCAGCGGAGCCGCTGTATTTTAATTCGCTGCACTATGTCCATATCGTTGTAAAGCTCATACAGCTCATCGTTCCATCGTCTGCGGTACTCGTCGTCGCCAACGCGTAAAGGCCCGTAAATCTTCCGCAAAATCTTTCTCTCAAACACTCCAAGAGCCGCCTCATCGGATGTTGTCATTGTCCATGCTTCTGCGCCATATACCAGCACGGGCATGATGAGTGACTTATAGAGCGTGGTTTTCGTACGTCGAGAGAGGACTTTACTCCTGAATTGCCTACTCAGTCCAAAGTAGCACTTGTTGGCAAGAGTGATTCTACGTTGGATTTCAATGCTGACATTATTATCGGTGTTAATGCTGGTTCCCAAGTAAACGAAATTCTCTACTTTCTCGAAATTGTAACTGTCAACAGTGACGTGGGTGCCAAGGCGCGAATGTGCTGACTGTTTGTTTGATGACAGGAGATACTTCGTCTTGTCCTCGTTTACCACCAGACCCATGCGCTTTGCTTCCCTATCCAACTTGGAAAAGGCAGAACAGACTTCGCGGTTTTTGTTACCGATGATGTCGATGTCATCGGCATAAGCCAGCAATTGCACGCTCTTGTAGTAAATTGTTCCTGAGCGGTTCAGTTCTGCAGCTCTTATTATCTTCTCCAACATCAGATTAAAGAAGTCACATGAAAGGGAGTCGCCCTGTCTGAAACCCCGTTTTGTGGCGAACGGCTCGGAGAGGTCTTTTCCAATTCTGACGGAGCTGGTGGTATTGCTCAACGTCATTTTACACAGCCGTATGAGTTTTGAGGGGATGCCAAATTCAGACATAGCGGCGTATAGGCAACTCCTTTTAGTGCTGTCAAAAGCGGCTTTAAAGTCGACAAATAGGTGGTGAGTGTCGATCCTTTTCTCGCGGGTCTTTTCCAAGATTTGGCGTATTGTGAATACCTGGTCTATGGTGGATTTTCCAGGTCTAAAGCCACACTGATAAGGCCCAATCAGTTCATTGACGGTGGGCTTCAGTCTTTCACACAATACGCTCGATAAGACCTTGTAACCTATGCTTAGAAGGCTGATCCCGCGGTAGTTGGCGCGAATGGCGGGGTCACCTTTCTTGTGGATTGGGCAGAGCACACTTAAATTCCAGTCGTCGGGCATGCGTTCATCTGACCATATTCTGCACAAGAGTTGATGCATGCACCTTATCAACTCCTCGCCGCCGTACTTGAATAGCTCAGCTGGCAGGCTGTCAGCTCCAGCGGCTTTGTTGTTTTTCAGCCGCGTTATTGCTATACGTACCTCGTCATAGTCAGGCGGTGGAACGTCGACTCCGTCATCATCGACTGCGGGCTCGGGTTCTTCTTCTCCACAACTTTCCGTGCTGCTACCATTTAGTAGGGCGGAAAAGTGTTCCCTCCATAATTTAAGTACGCTCTGGACATCAGTTACTAGGTCGCCATTATTGTTCTTACAGGAGTGCGCCCCGGTCTTTAAACCTTCCGTAAGTCGCCTAACTCTCTGGTAAAATTTTCGGGCATTCCTCCTGTCGGCCAGCATTTCAAGCTCTTCGCACTCACGTATTTCTGCCTCTCTCTTCTTGTTGCGGCAAATACGTCTCGCTTCCCTCTTCAGATCCCTATAGCGGTCCCACATAGCGCGCGTTGCGCCCGATCGCAGCGTGGCCCTGTAGGCGGCATCTTTTTTCTCTGCATCTTCCTGACACTACTCATCGTACCAGTTGTTCTTTCGGTCTCGCTGAAATCCGACTACTTCTTCGGCGGCGGTACTTAATGAGCGGGAAATGTGGTTCCACTGCTCGCATATGTCGGTTTGTTGAAGAGTGCTCTCTGAGAGCAGGTGTGAGAGTCGAGTAGCGAAAGCGCTGGCTGTCTGTTGTGATTGCAGCTTTTCGACGTTAAGCTTTCCTTGCATATTTGGGCGCACATTTTTTGCTGCACAGAGGCGGGTGCGTATCTTGGCTGCAACAAGATAGTGGTCCGAGTCGATGTTTGGGCCCCGGAGTGTGCGTACGTCTAAAACACTGGAAGCGTGCCTTCCATCTACACCACACGATCGATTTGGTTTCTCGTTTTTCGATCCGGAGACAGCCACGTAGCTTGATGGATATTTTTATGCTTGAACCTAGTACTGCATACTACCATGTTTCGTGCCCCGGCGAAGTCGATCAGCCTCAATCCGTTGTCGGACGTTTCGTCGTGGAGGCTGAATTTTCCGACGGTGGTTCCAAAGACCCCTTCCTTGCCCACCCTGGCATTGAAGTCGCCAAGCACGATTTTGATATCATGACGCGGGCAGCGCTCGCACATGCGCTCCAAGCGCTCATAGAAGAGATTTTTGGATGCCTCATCCTTCTCTTCCGTCGGAGCATGGGCGCAGATGAGCGAGATGTTGAAGAATCTCGTCCCGTCACTGTATCTATGATGAAGCAAACGGGCTTCGTTGATGTACTGATGGGTATATTGTATGTACTTATGGACAGCAATGTTTTCATGCATGTGCATATGTTTGAATAGTTGTATATATATATTTGTATGTATGTACATATGTTTGTGTACATGTATATATGAGTAGTCCACTTGCAAACAGCGTTATGTGATTTTTTAATAGTAAGCCATAAATTAAAAAAACCTCTACAACAACAAGTAACATCCAAATTGTATATTTCTTTTTATTATCTGAAAATTTGGATAAATAAGAGCCTAATAACATTAAAAATCAAAATCACAGTGTGGTAGTTTTTGCAAATTTTATATATAGAAATTAAATATAGCAAGTTTTGAAACAGTAAGTTTTATATAGCCAGCTTTTTTAGGGTTTTCGCGTTCTATCTTCCATGAAGGTTGGTCTGCTTCCTTTTTGAGACGTCTTCCACTAGACACCGAAACTGCTACGTTTTCTTACAGTTTTCTAAGTTCATAAGAAGAGGGAGACTTTTGAACTTGTATAAATACGTACAATAAATATTACAGCGAATTTTGGAATTATATATATACAAACAGTAAGTATTATAGCGACTTTTGCAAGAGTATCTAACATTTGATGCTGTCTTTTTCAGAATATATACGGATTTTGCACTATATTGTTAGTGGACATGAAACTACTTTAAATACTGATACGTTACCCACCAAAAACTAAAAATCGAAAAAAATTTACATAGCGCACTTTGCAAGTGGACTACTCATATGCATATGATGCAATAATACAAGGTGGTATCAGTTTTGACAGCTCGATTTGACACTGCCTTAGCTCAGTAGAATGAGAAGAAAAACGGGAAGAAATGAATCCCCATATGGGGAAAAAATGCAAAATTTCACATTTTCTCCTAAACAAAATTTGCTCTTTTATAGTATATGCGTTATGAAATGAAATAAAATGAGATAAAATACCTTTTTAAGAAAACAAAGTGTGTATACTGAGAAAAAATTGAAAACATTCAACTATATTAATGGGCAAAGAATAGTTAAAGAAGTAACACTGTTTCACGTAAGGCAGTGAATATGGCGGAATTGAAGCGAGAAGTTGCGAACTAATAACACCTTATATTATTGCATCATGATGTATGCACATATGTAGTACAAACGAAAACAAATCTAACAAGCTGCTCGGTGATATAAATGCGAACGGTACTGATTGTCAAAAATTATGTGTTTGTTGTACATTTGTTCATGTTTGTCATTGTGCGTGTAATTTTCTAGAGTAGTTTTGTGCTCTAGCTATCTCCTTGTATTAACTCGTCCTTCGTTGGTATACTCTGATAAACATATGTGAGGATAATAGCAAGGCCAACTTATATAAGGTAGTGTTACAGGAGCAGTTGAAATTTTCGTAAAAATTAGATTTTACAATGAGACTGCTCGCAAAATTGCAATGTTTGTGGATAAAACGTCACACTTCATTGCGGATTGATTTGAACCAACGTTTTCGGCTTGCATTATGTCCAAAGGATGTGTTTGTTATAATTCATTCTGTCATTTACTACCATTATGCGTAGGCCAATTCATGAAATCATTTCATGCGTTTGAGTAGAAACTGAATGAATGAACACCATTTCATGATTTAAATTAACGCGAAATAGCGTTTATGCACTTAGTTTTTACTCCGGTGGATGAAATGATTTCGTGAATTGGATTACGCATACATGTGATACTTATGCTTTTAATTTATAAGGTAATTTTATGTTTTTATACTCTTGCTACCACATGAATATATGAATTCGTGATAAGAATATATGAATTCGCCTTGGAAGATAGAAAGCGAGTAAGAATAAATGCCGAACAAAGGAATTTGTCTTCTTTCAACTAAACAATCAAAAGTGCGTACGTTACTTACTACCTTGGTAATGGCGAATTCGTAAGGATCTATTGATTGCATTATAAACATTTTCATTTATTTGGTAAACATACAATTACTTCCATTACAACCCGGTCCTATGGATGCTAGAAGCGCGAATTCATATAAGGTGGTGTTACCGGAAAATTAATAAATAAATTATATGTATATCAGAAAATTAATAAGATGAAATGAAATTATTGTTTGATTTCTAACCAAACCTATGTATATAACTCAATCGCCTAATGGTTTGCCAAACCGTAAACATATGTTTACACATCCAATTTTGTGAGTAGCTACCTGGTACTCACACCTTTTTTAAGAAGTTTCACTTCTATCATGTGTACGGTGTTACACACGCATTTTTTTTTTGTTATACTTTCGAATTTGTATTATTTTACACAGTTGAAAGTCACAGCAAGTTTGAATATTTTCACAGGTTCAGAAAACAACAAAAATTCCAAAATTTTGAATTTTATAATATTATTAAATTTCTTAAGATTTCTTATTTTTAGGACAATTTCCAAAATTTCAAAAACTATCGAAATCCGGGAGATTCTAGAAATTTTGTAAAAATTAAAATATTTTGAAATGAACAAAATTATTGAGATTTTAGAAATTTTTATATTTACCAAAATTTTGAGAATTTTATTCATCCTAAAATGTAAAAATGTGAAGCATCATAAATTGTCGAAAAATCCTTATGTTCTAAAAGATATTAACATTTTCGAAAAATTCCAAAATCGTTCCACTTTTCTGAACTTTTCCAAAATTTTGTATTGATATAACATCAACGTCCAAAAATTTTTTGAATCTTCAAGAGTTACGAAAATGTTTTAAATTTTTAAAAACGACGAAATATGAAAATGTTTTCCACATCAATATTGTATATTCGACACTTTTAATTAGAAAAAATTTGTTAGAATTCCAACAATTCTCAAAACTTTTGAAAAATAAAAAATTTCTAGAAATCTAGTATTCATCGTTATATTGAATTAAGTGAATTATTGGGATTTACTAAAATTTCTCAAATTCACAGTTTTGAAAGTTTAGAAAATTTTGGAATTCCACTCAAGTTATTAAAAGGGGGGCAAACTTCAAGAAATTAAAAACTATCAAAACTCTAAAAATTTTAAATTGCGGTGATTTTTAAATTTATATACACGATATTGTTGAAAAATTTTTTGTTTCACTTCAAAATTAATCGCTATTTTAAAAAGTGCATTATACATAAACTAGCCCAATAAAGCGGACGCACACGTATTTTTTTGCGATACGGACATTTTTTTAAGTCTCTTAATTAACCTTTTCAGAAAAAAATTTATGTATGCAGTTTTGCTGTCAATTGAGTTTAGTATAATAAAGTGCATTTTTAGGAAACTGGGACTTACAGTTGGTTTTGGGCAATTTGTTTCGTTGAAGGTGTTTGTTAAACTTGCACAATTTTATAAATGAGGTATTCATGACGGTGTCGTAAGTGGCATATTTTTGTCGTAAACTTTAAACGGCTAAAAATATATTAAGGAGATTTGCAAGTAACCACAAAAGTCATATTGTGAATTTTCAGACAGTTAAAAGCTTGTGATTTCCAGTTTTCTAAACATTTGTTTAACCTTTTAGAGTTAACGACATATGTACAAATATTTATACGAGAATTACGACACCGCTGTGAATACCTCAATAGAGTTATGTTCATTTTAAAATTTGATAGATTATCTAGAGCAAACCGTAGATTAATATGTATCAATTGAGGATAAATCGAGTGTCGATTCTCTCTTTTTGGACCTATTAACAGATTGAACTACAAAATCAACAAGAAAATCTAATCGGAAGGGCTCAATTAATTGATCTTCGATTTAATAGATTTGAAAGTGGCTTCTCTGATGTACATTAGGGTTGTCCACAAACAGTAAAGTCGGAATTGTAATGCTCTCACCCCTTAGGATTGTTATATATCGAAAAAAGTATACCCCCATTATTTTATTTTGAAACCAAAAATATTTAGAGGTCGCTCAGAACGCTGAAAGTTTTCCATGTATTTTTATATGAGAAAAAAACAACTTTTCGTAGAAATGGTATACAAATTTTGAAAATCAAAATTTTTCGATCGGAAAACTATGGTTCTCTTCAAGAGACTTTCAACAATAATGCACCTTGCTCATTTCCAAGTTGCTATAGGTTTTTTTAGTTTAAAACAAATGTACGCATTCGAAAGTGTTGACACGCATTGCACTCTATAATAAATGACGTAAAAAAAGTGTGCATATGTGTCTACTTTTCAGGGATGTTGCGAATATTTGCATTCGCAATCTGTATTTGCATCATTTTACACATTCGCATTCGCATCAAATGATACGAATGTTTTGCGAATGCAGTCTGCGAATGCTGTTTAAGCAGAGTGCGAACAATAACCGGCTTTTAGCTTCAGGCGTTAAACGATTAAGTAGTATATCAAGCAACATTGATGGGCCTTCAACAAGTACTGCTAAAAGTCTTTTAAGCAACCTAGAAATAATTTTAGATCCCTCCAGCGAAAGCGAAAGCTCGGATATAGAATCTGGAGACATTAAAAAATGTGAATTTAAAGCTCAATTGAAGGCCTTTCTTAGAGAAAACCGAGCTCATCTCTGTGAAAATCCTCTCGATTGGTGGTTCCAAGTGAGCAATTGTTCAGTGCAGCCGGCCTTATATACGAGCCTCTAAGAAATCGGAAATAAGAATTTGGAAATATAATATGCCCCTTTTGAACTTTGACTACTGGATTAAAAAACTGAAAAGGTTAAGCACTCGTTTAATGTTCTAATGATTTACAAAATTGTAAAGTAATAACAACAATGATTTAAGTTGATTGTAGCTTTTTTAATGTTATTCCTAACATTCGCATTCGCGAATGTGAAAAATATAACATTCGACGCATCCCTGGTACGACTGTCCGTGCATATATACGTACGTATGTGTATAAAAAAGTGCATGCACATCTCCTCATTACTTGAATCTGGCCATTCTCACAGACACATATTCAGAACTCATTTAAGTAAACATTTAAAGCATTATGTGTACAGCTCAGTGTGCTAAAAATAAATTCAAGAACTATTTACTTGAAAAATATCCTAAGTTTGGTGTAGCCAAGACGTTTAATATTGAAATATCAAATACATATTTTTACTAAAACATTTTAGATATTTTTGGGACATGAATTGATTAGTTTCCCAAAAAAATTAATAGTACCTATTTTTAACCGACTTCCAAAAAAGGAGGAGGTTATCATCAGTTCGTCGGAATATTTTATTTTATTTTTTATTTATTTATTTTGTTTATATATGTTACCGCATAACTTTGGACCACGTCAACCGGTTTCGATAATTCTTTTTGCATCGGAAAGGTAGTGTCTCAGAGGTGGTCCCGTACTAATCTGGTTTAGATCCGTTCATTGGATCATGGAATATATAGATATATATATATATATANGAGCCTCTAAGAAATCGGAAATAAGAATTTGGAAATATAATATGCCCCTTTTGAACTTTGACTACTGGATTAAAAAACTGAAAAGGTTAAGCACTCGTTTAATGTTCTAATGATTTACAAAATTGTAAAGTAATAACAACAATGATTTAAGTTGATTGTAGCTTTTTTAATGTTATTCCTAACAACTGAAAAATATAACATTCGACGCATCCCTGGTACGACTGTCCATGCATATATACGTACGTATGTGTATAAAAAAGTGCATGCACATCTCCTCATTACTTGAATCTGGCCATTCTCACAGACACATATTCAGAACTCATTTAAGTAAACATTTAAAGCATTATGTGTACAGCTCAGTGTGCTAAAAATAAATTCAAGAACTATTTACTTGAAAAATATCCTAAGTTTGGTGTAGCCAAGACGTTTAATATTGAAATATCAAATACATATTTTTACTAAAACATTTTAGATATTTTTGGGACATGAATTGATTAGTTTCCCAAAAAAATTAATAGTACCTATTTTTAACCGACTTCCAAAAAAGGAGGAGGTTATCATCAGTTCGTCAGAATATTTTATTTTATTTTTTATTTATTTATTTTTTTTATGTATGTTACCGCATAACTTTGGACTACGTCAAACGGTTTCGATAATTCTTTTTGCATCGGAAAGGTAGTGTCTCAGAGGTGGTCCCGTACTAATCTGGTTTAGATCCGTTCATTGGATCATATATTTTTTTTAAGTAGTTTTTTTTTGCTAAAAATTACTTGTTTAGTATTATTGTTATTACAAAGCTTTTATCAACTTGCAATGTTGTGTGTCCAGACACCATTCATTGCTATAAAACCTTTGCTTTGTAAAGATCCTATAACCTTGTCGGTTGAGAGATAGATGTCGCCCTATGTACTACGTACGCCATAGCCCAAATGGACGACACGCCATTTCTTTAAATTAAATTAATTGGTGCTCATATGTATGTACATACATATGTATATGCATGTGTGTGCACCAATCTATTACTATCGTTGAATTACTTTAATATCTATTGCAAAATTTTATACAGACAAGACTAAAAAGTAAAAAATAAATAATATAAAAAAACTTTTTAATATACAACGTTTTTATAAATGGACTAAAAAGAAGAAAACAATATTTCTCAGTCCCATAGAATTGGTTTTGTTAACTTTTGATTTTGAAATTTTAGCAAAAGTTATTATAAACCATTTATGAGATTGAAAATGAAAAGCGTAGGGCGCATGCAATACAAAGAATTAAATTTAATTGACAATAGTCAAACTAGATAACATAGGCCTACAATTTCTACAGAGAAACTACAAATTTGAGATCGATTTTAAGCGATCGTTATTCATATATCCCCATACATACATATATTACCCTTCATATCAATTCAGGTCTATTACACGCGCCCCACGCTTTTCATTGTCAATCTCATAAATGGTTTATAATAACTTCTGCTAAAATTTCATAATCAAAAGTTATCAAAACAAATTCTATGGGACTGAGAAATATTATTTTCTAGTTTTTAGTCCATTTATAAAAGCTTTTTTTTTAATATTATTTATTTTCTTTCTGCATGTTATATTTAATCTCTTCGAAAATCATAATGGATGTTATCTAACAGCAATACTACCAACAACGACTACAATACGCGGAGGAGGAGGTTATCAGTCCACGTCAACCGATTTCGATAATTCTTTTTGCATCGGAAAGGTAGTGTCTCAGAGGTGGTCCCATACTAATCTGGTTGAGATCCGATCAGTGGATCTTGAGATATATATATATATATATATATATATATATTATATGGGAGTTGAAGTCGGTTGTTTTTTTGCTAAAAATTATATTATTTAGGTAATGTTTTGTTGTCGGATGATGCGCATTTCCGAGCAAAACTGTAGATTGTGGGGCTCTGAAAATCCAAGGGCTAAATAACAGCACCAGTTACATCCATCCAGATGCACTGTTTGATGCGGTGTTATGGCCGAAAAAGTTATCGGCCCATATTTCATCGAGAATGAGGATGAAACGCCAGAAACGATATCTGAAGCTTCTGACAGAACAATTATTGACAACATTTTGCGCCCAACGGCAGAGCAGCATCCTAATTTGTGGCTCCAACAAGACGGAGCGACTGCGCACACTGATAGACAAACTATGGCAAACTAGGCAGACTATGGTCTTATTAGGCGCACCCTATACCACACGGTGATTTATGTGCAGTAATATAGTGAATAAAACCCTTTTTTGACGTAGAATACGCCTTACGTTTCGATATGGAGACTATGCTCAAATGTTGTAGTTGTAATTTTTAGAGCTTCACGAAAACGCTTATTGCACGAGAACTAATGAAGCGATTTCAAAGAAAAGTGTGACGAAATGTAAATTTGTGCAAATTAAAATGAAGTAAAAAACAAAGAGAGTTTATAAAAAAAAAACAGTTGAAAACAATTGTAGGATGCCGCCGAAACAAAAAAAAATATTCACCAAAAAAGTTTGAAATGTTTTATATAAAATGTTCACTAAAATTAAAAAAAATTTTGAGCCCCAAAAAAATTTTGGATATGAAATTTTATAGATCATTAAATTTTAGTACAACAAAGTGCAATTTGCAAGTGGCTAAGATGTCGCGTTGATTTTTAATAATTTTTTCGCTAATATTTCGAGCGCATCTGCATGCTAATTGTGAAATATAAACGTTTGTCATATTGAAAATCCACCCGAACTCTTATGGCCGGTTGTTCAATGTCTGATTTGCAGAAATCGGAGGTAGAAGCTCCGGTTAAATACAACGACTGCTTTATCAATCACATGTTATAAGCATGGTGACGAAAACGTCGATAACGATGTTTAACCGGCAAGTAGTGATAACCAGACATTGAACAACCGGCCCTTAGCCTTTCTCTTAGTTGAGAAATGACGGCTCCAGTGAATTATATACATTAAAATCCATTGACTAACCACTGTGGGCTGGTAGGAAGTCCATAAGTAAAAATGGTAAATTGTGGGTAATGCAGAACATGACCAATGTTACTTCTGAAGCTTTAACTTGCTGCTGCTGCGGCTTTTGTTGTTCTGCAATGTAAAATTTTTGCAGAGTAGATTATTTTTTTGTGCGCCTCTTAACATTTGATATGGATTGCAGTTCTTTCATGGGCCTGTAGTAGGGCTGCCGGGATACTTTAGGGAGGGCCTCTCGCCCCCTTCTCTTTCATTTCGACGTGCGAAAGGATGTATGTCGAAATTTTATTTTGACAGACAAAAACAAAAACATAAAAACTTGAGATCATGAGATCATTCCAACGTACGCCAACAAAACAAAACAACTGATCACAACTAAAGCACAGAGAATTTTTCACAATGCATGAACCTTTTTTTATTTTTTATAAAAATACAGTTTATAATAAATATATGAAAAAACATTAAAATAAAGTTGGTTAACTTTGTTGTAAACTCGGGAAAATTCAATAAATTTGCATACAAATTTGCAACCTTCTAATCAGACTTTTTATACAAATTTTTAAAATGAAGTTTTGCAGCCCATTAAATTTTAGTTGTGTGGTAACCCTAAGTTTCGCATTGAATTTTCCCGCTACTCAATACGAACCTTCTAGAAATATTTTCATCAGGTGATCGGAGTACTTCAATTCCAACAACTGTATTCATTACCGGTTCTAATCTTGTCACGTGATCACAGACAGTGATCTTGTATATCTGTAAATAATTTAGAGAGAAATAAAGACTAAGTAAATTGTCTAAAGTGGTGACCCCGAAGAAGTGAACGCGTACAACAAGATACAACATGCCACCTGGCGAGGAAGAGCAAGGTGCTAGTGGAGCACCCACGAATTACGTGCACAGCGGCGTCACTCTGCCAAAACCAATGCAGCACATGACAGCTCAAAGCGATACTGTTGACAGCCACGCAATGAGGGTGCCTGTTCCAACATTACACGGGCATTCCATCAACAAGATTGAGTCCTGGTTCACGCGACTAGAGGCATACTTTTCAATCATCGGCTTCGGTAAAATTAATGCTGATCAGCGTGACCAAGCCAAATTCAATATTGCGGTTATGCACATGGATGAAAGGCTCCATGAACAGACTTTTGAAATTATCCGCAACCCACCGGAGAAATGCAAAGTACGGCGCTCTACGACAAGCAATTTTGGCCAGATTTTCCACATCACCTATGGCAAGATTGGAGCAGCTGACATCAGGAATTCAGCTTGGTGACAACAAACCGAGCTTCCTATTAACCCAGCTGCAACGAACCGACGTAACGCGAGACCAGCAACTCATAAAGGACTTCTGGATACAACGACTCTACCAGTCTCAGCACTCGCAGTCATCGCTGGAGTTACAAAAGCAAATCCTGAAATGACGGTCGAACAGCTAGCATCAATCGCGGACGAAATTGTTGATGCCGTACGGGTTAATAGCGTCGATGCAGTGTCATCATACGAACCACAACATTCTAACCTCAAAAAACCACAAACAACGAGCTCAACTAGCATAAATGGAACTATCTTGGATGACCGTGTCAGTCAGATGGAGCGCACTTTAGGTCGCATTGAGAAAAAACTTTCATCAACAAACCANGAGCAAGGTGCTAGTGGAGCACCCACGAATTACGTGCACAGCGGCGTCACTCTGCCAAAACCAATGCAGCACATGACAGCTCAAAGCGATACTGTTGACAGCCACGCAATGAGGGTGCCTGTTCCAACATTACACGGGCATTCCATCAACAAGATTGAGTCCTGGTTCAAGCGACTAGAGGCATACTTTTCAATCATCGGCTTCGGTAAAATTAATGCTGATCAGCGTGACCAAGCCAAATTCAATATTGCGGTTATGCACATGGATGAAAGGCTCCATGAACAGACTTTTGAAATTATCCGCAACCCACCGGAGAAATGCAAAGTACGGCGCTCTACGACAAGCAATTTTGGCCAGATTTTCCACATCACCTATGGCAAGATTGGAGCAGCTGACATCAGGAATTCAGCTTGGTGACAACAAACCGAGCTTCCTATTAACCCAGCTGCAACGAACCGACGTAACGCGAGACCAGCAACTCATAAAGGACTTCTGGATACAACGACTCTACCAGTCTCAGCACTCGCAGTCATCGCTGGAGTTACAAAAGCAAATCCTGAAATGACGGTCGAACAGCTAGCATCAATCGCGGACGAAATTGTTGATGCCGTACGGGTTAATAGCGTCGATGCAGTGTCATCATACGAACCACAACATTCTAACCTCAAAAAACCACAAACAACGAGCTCAACTAGCATAAATGGAACTATCTTGGATGACCGTGTCAGTCAGATGGAGCGCACTTTAGCTCGCATTGAGAAAAAACTTTCATCAACAAACCAAAACCGCAGCCGCTCGGTTACACGACGTCAAGACCACAGCTCTTCAAGTCACCGTAGCCAATTTCAACAACGGAACAGCAGATTTGCTGGAGCCA
This sequence comes from Rhagoletis zephyria, assembly GCF_001687245.7. Classification (NCBI taxonomy): domain Eukaryota; kingdom Metazoa; phylum Arthropoda; class Insecta; order Diptera; family Tephritidae; genus Rhagoletis; species Rhagoletis zephyria. Next base: position 72,841 of record NW_016157551.1, read on the forward strand.
CAAGAAGTTTAACGCACAAGCCAAGAAGTGCAAGAGCCCGTGCAGCCAATTTTCGACACGTATTGTACACCTTCCAGGCGGGTCCAACACACCAGCAGATGCTTTATCGCCGATTAACGCTCTACACATCAACAATGAAATCGACTACGATGAAATAGCACGCGAACAACAGCATTGTCAGGAACTTCAGACAATCCTAGATTCAAATACATCCTCTTTGCAATTAAAATCCGTGCAGCTACCAGACTCAGAAACCACAATCATCTGCAATTTTTCAGGTTCAGTAGCACGACCTTATGTGCCACCAGCATGTCGAACTGCAGTCATCCGGAAGTACCATAATCTCACCCATGGAGGCAGAAAAGCAACTACTCGACTAATAAAACAACGTTTCGTTTGGAAAAACATGGAATCAGAGACTGCCAAGTTCACTAAACACTGTTTGACATGTTAACGTACCAAAGTAAGTAGACATATATTATCTCCTCTAATGAAGTATGTTCTGCCATCACAAAGGTTCGAACATTTGAACATCGATCTTATTGGTCCGTTACCACCATCGAACAACTTCAAATACTGCTTAACAATNTCTCCACTAATGAAGTATGCTCTGCCATCACAAAGGTTCGAACATTTGAACATCGATCTTATTGGTCCGTTACCACCATCGAACAACTTCAAATACTGCTTAACAATAATAGACCGGTTTACACGATGGCCGGAAGCAACACCAATTAGTGACATCAATGCAGACACGGTTGCATCCGCTTTAATAAATAGTTGGATTAAACATTTTGGTGTACCTCTACGAATAACCACTGACCAGGGCAGGCAGTTTGAATCACAACTATTTAACGAGCTGTCGCGTGTCCTCGGTGTGTCACATTTACGTACAACTGCCTACCATCCACAGGCCAATGGTATCATAGAGAGGTTTCACCGCACACTTAAATCTGCAATAACATGTAAAAACTCAAGCAACTGGTCCCAAAAGCTTCCAATTATTCTACTTGGCCTTCGTTCAACCCATAAACCAGACATTAACTCCACCCCCGCAGAGTTGGTATACGGAACAACTCTTAAGTTACCCGGCGACTTCTTCGGGCAGACAAAATACGTTCCGCAGTCAGAGTTCGTACAACAACTAATATAGAACATGCACGACATCCAGCCAACAGATACATCGCATCACCACAAACAAAAACCGTTCGTTTATCCAACTCTGGAGAAAGCAGCTCATGTTTTCGTGCGCAATGACGCAGTGAAACCACCATTAACACCGACATACGAGGGGCCGTGCAAAGTAGAACTACGTAACAACAAGATGTATAAGGTCTGGCTACGAAATAAACTTGTTAACGTTTCAATAGACAGGGTAAAGCCAGCACACATCCTCAACGAAGATAACACCCCACCAACGTACGAAAGATGTCACAACATGGCTGAAAAACAAACTCGCAGTGGTCGTAAAGTTCGACTTCCACTTCGCTTCGCTTTATAAAAGTCTAGCAGGGGAGTACTGTGGTAACCCTAAGTTTCGCATTGAATTTTCCCGCTACTCAATACGAACCTTCTAGAAATATTTTCATCAGGTGATCGGAGTACTTAAATTCCTGCTTCAACAAATACTGTATTCATTACCGGTTCCAATCTTGTCACGTGATCACAGACAGTGATATTGTATATCTGTAAATAATTTAGAGAGACATAATATTGAAGTAAATTGTCTAAAGTTGATTTTTGGTATTGTTTTTACTGAGAGTTTCTTCCATACAAACTATGTTCTGTAATTCTTTTTATATGGAAAACACTGTCAGCAAAAAAAAAAATAAATGCTAAAATCAACGAAATTTGCCGGCAACTTCAGGCTTGCACTTTATTAATTGGCTCAAAAGCTACATTTTCAAAATTTTTCTAAAAGATCTGATTAGAAATTGTTATCTGATGAAAGAGCCTCCGAGCCAATAATTTTGTACTTATAAGTACTCTAGGTTTCATGAAAGAAAAAAATTTTAGTACAAGATAACATTAAAATATCAGTCATATTTTTCGTTGCTGAGAACTTGTTTCAAAACTTCTGTCTTTTTTTTCTTAATATAATTGTAAAACTCTGTGCACGTAATTTTGAACGTATTTATAAATATATAGGTATACATATACTATACCTATACTATACTATAGTACTATACCTATAGGTACATATACTAATCATCAACTATTGCTTGTGCAAAGTTCTACTATCTCGAAATGTGACTATTTCACAGATTAAACCGGTGCACTGAGAGAAAGGAGTTTAGAATTAAAAAAGCCTGCTAAATTAAAAAAAATACGCATATGAAAGAGCACCAACCCAACTCGTAATACATTTAAGTATACAAATTTTAGTATGTAGTATAGAAATAATTAAAAAATGTGTACGCAAATTTATTGAATTTTCCCGAGTTTAGCCCAAAGTTTAAGAGGCCCTCCCTAAAGTGTCCCGGTTTGGCAACAGAGATATCTGGCAGCCCTATGCTTAAAGCATCTTTTTTAGCTAACTAAACAATTGCGCCTTACTCTGCTTTGGTGAGATCTCTTCATATGTTCATTGCTTCGTTCACAAAATATAAAATGCTCTAATTTCACGGTTAAGTAGCGATTTTTAAAACATTTAAAAAACGTCATTAATGAAAATGATTTTTTAACGAAAAAAAACTTTATAGAATCTATAAAATTTTGGCCTATTTAAAAAAGTATCCACATTTATACTGATAGGAAAAAATAAGTATCCCGCAAAAATTCGTCTAAAAATGTATCCAATTGGATCTATTTAGATCCAAACGGCATCCCTGGTCGTGTGTGCGCAGCTACCGAACTTATGCGCCGCGAGCAGCCAGTCAGTTTGCGTCACAGTATATACAGTAATAAACCTTTTCGCAGTTTTTCACCATTTGGTGCCCGAGGAGTACTTTTGGGTTGTGTGCATAGTTTTGCTTTTGCGCACACGGCAACACTTACTGTGGTGAATTTCGCCTAATGATTAGAAAAGTTCTTTTCCAGGATAAAATATACATAATTATATGTTATTTATGAACGAAATGTAGGTTAAGTATAATATTCATCTGTAATGTATGCTGATATTCATGCTTAATGAAAAATAATATCAATAGTTAAGTACATAATTAACGCATGTGTTTTATAAACTAGAAAACTCAAATCGTAATTATAGCACTGAATGGAATTTTCTTAAATGCAAGTTTAAAATTGAAAAAAAGTCCATTATAAAAATAAAAAATAAAAAATTCTAAATTTCCGAATATATTTAAGTCGTTATTAAAAAAAAGCATGGTTTGTATAGTTATACAGACCCCAATGCCTGCCAACGCATCCCCCCAGACAGTTCATAAAGCACACCCAAGTTTGAGTGATCTACAAGTTATAAGCGTTTTCAGCATTTAACAGTTCATTACCGTATACGGTGTAATATAACAATTTATACACTGTACTATGATAATCTGTACTAGTATCTATAACAATAGACAATAATTTGCCATGTTTTTACACTTTTGCAATTAATTTCGGTCATTATTACACAGTCATGACTTGTGCCACTCTGCCACAGTACGGTTGTTGCTCCCACAGTAATTTTGTATACAACTCTGAATGAACAAAATGCATGCTCCTTCTCATTATCAACCCTGATCAGATTTTACCCCCGAGGAGTACTCAAAAAGGTTTA
>NW_016157551.1:76578-83217 GCF_001687245.7 Rhagoletis zephyria
GTATGTACAGTACCGTTCATATCAATAGCACTCCCATTTCAAAGTGAGATTGTGTACCACTTTTGTTTATTTTTTTAAATCTGATTAAAAAGTCAAACATTTTGATGAAAAATCGTTACGTTTAACTTTCGTTTTGTATAAAGTTTTAAGACACGGTTTATATGATTTTTTTAAGCATGATCATTTAAATAATAACAAATTTTAACTCTCAATATATTGTGAATATTTAAAAAAGAAATGGTGTACGCAGACCTTTCCTGTCAAGTGTAGCTTAACTAAATTTTATATTTTGCATTAAATTTTATACGTACGTAGATATGTATAACAATGACATTAATGCTACCAATAACGACTTTTTTGGAAATATTTTAGCAGTTGCCCCATAAACTATGTAGAGAATTATATATTAAATAAACGAAAACAGTTTGTTATTAGTTTTAGGGTCTAAGAAATTCAAAAAAATATAGTATATTACATTTGTGCATCTTTTGTCAGCTTTCACATGACCAGGATGAGTATCATTGATGACAGCGCAACTAGCAACATATGAGTTTCAACCGTCCAACTCAGCATCCCTTTTTCAGTAGTTCAGAGACAGTTCCGAAATTTGTAGGGCGGAACTAGCGCTTTGACAGACTGTCCCTAAATTTTGCTGCAGGGCATGGCTTGCGCGAGCTGTTTTGCTGAGTCCACACATACAGATACAAAAAAATTGCGCTTGTGTTGGTAGCTATGCCAACGCTGTGCACCACTGAGCTAGTCAAATCAACGCAGTAGAGTTGGGATTTTTAGTTCATTTTGCTGGTCGACCAAGGTAGTTGAGATCAATTAAATGAACTACTTCATTTCGTTCATTCTCGTTCACGAAACGGAAATTTTGTTCGCAACCCAATTATACGTCGGTACGTTTTGGAAGAGAAAGGCAGTCAAAACTGTGAAACTGTGGGTACGGTTTATTTATTTGCTCACTGATTTCGGGTTATTGAATCAAAATGCGTGACCCGATCTAAAAACAATTTACTTACCGTGTAGTAAGAGGACTGAAGTTTAATTTAAAACAAAACTTTAATATTTCCGAGCACTCATTTAACAAATTCGGTTTGAAATATGCACGTTTTTATAGAATGGGTGGGTTTTATGGTGCCCCCTGTGCCCCCTGCGCACCGTCGCGAATGTTCGCCGAGATAATTAAAACACTCTGATTTATATGAGAACGCGCACAACCAAAGCAAACGGCGAAGTTTGCTCGACGACTGTTCGCGACGATAGACTTATTTCTATCGCCGCGGTCAACGGCAACGACAAAAAAAGGCCATGATGACCATACTTTAAAAGTTATCGTAATTTTTGTTTAAAAGTAAGTAAGTTATATTTAAAGACTATTTCTATATTTTAAACTTCTTCTTGCTGGTATTTTCCCTCTTCGTTGTAAAAGCTTCCTTCTTGAAATATGGTCACCTTATCAGCTGACAGCATTCGAACCGCTCGATACCGCTCTATTTGTGTTTCAGTAAGCGAATTAGCTGGGCGAAAGTTGGTCGTCGGCATCGCTCTGCTGGGCGAAATTTGCCGTTCGCCGGGTATTGTGTTTCAAGCAATACAGCGATTTAAAGGAAATAACTTCCTCTAATCCAGAAATGTTAATCCCGATATATAGGGGGCGTGGCATCTGACATGTAGACTAAAATGCGAAAACCATTATATTTTGGTAAGAGGGGCATGGCACCGCCCATACAAATTGAAATTCTCATATCGCTTTTCTCTGTAACCACTTATGCTGACGTCCTGAAATTTGACACAGCAACATATGTTGTCAATACCGTACTTAAAGCGAAGAGTGGAGATTATGAAAAGGGGGCGTGGCACCGCCCATACAAACTGAAATTCTCATATCGCTTTTCTCTGTAACCACTTATGCTGACGTCCTGAAATTTGACACAGCAACATATGTTGTCAATACCGTACTTAAAGCGAAGAGTGGAGATTATGAAAAGGGGGCGTGGCACCGCCCATACAAACTGAAATTCTCATATCGCTTATCTCTGCAACCACTTATTATAAAGTTAATAGAATTTTATACACCTATAAAATTGCAAGAATCATTCACTTGGAAACCATTTTCTCCCAAATTTTTATGATTGTCATATTGTGCAAAAGTTTTTAGAAGGATCAGTGTGTTTGTCTTCCGATAAGTGGCGCAGGAATTGAGATCTATCCTAAAAGATGATATTTATGATCAGAAATGTTTCACTTATAGAACACATATTAGTAACATAAACCTGTATAACCTGGTAGCCCGGTCGTGTGATAAAAAAAATAGTAAAACCGCCGTTAGAGAAGGAAATATTATCTTTTGTTTTAAACCTTCAAGATACTTTCTCAACCGTTAACGATTCTGATGAAAAAAAGAGAGAGTATATAGATGTGGGCAATTTAGTTTTTAACCTGCAAGAGGCTCTCAGACAAATATAATCGAAAAACGTATTTATAGTCCGAGTTGGTATATGTTTGACATATTAGTCAGTGATGAACATCTCATCTTTGCATACAAATACATATGCATATTTTTTTAAAATGAAAATCGAGGTTACTTTTTCGGTCTAATTTCAAAAGCTGCTGAAGAAATTTGGAGTAGGCTTGGTAGAATTACCATTAACCAATCCGGTATTAACGTTCATAATTCTATTTTAAGTTTTCCTGTAAATTCGATATAAACTATGCTGGTGGACTTCAAAATAGTAATTCGCATAAAGGAGTTAGTATTGGTGACTGTAGTGTCGCTTGTCGCCCTACAAAGATAACGTGCATTAGAAATGGAAGTCGAACCCATAAGCTGGCAACACCATTTCATTCTGATATTTTCAGGCAGCTGGTGTCGCCACCTATCGTTCGTTTTTTTTGTGGCAAGAGTAAACGTCAGTGGAGAATTTGCTTTAAGAGGACCTTTATTTTTTTTTTGTCAACTTGGGAGAGGAAGGTTTTCCGCCGAAGGAGGTTTCCTTTTTGAAGTACCGATTAACTTCAGCCTTTTTCTCGTGGATTTCAATCAGATCGGTAGTGCACGCATACGCTTACTACGGCGCCCCGATCTTCCCCAGGTGCAGTGTTAACACGTGGAATTTTATTAAAGCGCTAGTTTTATTCGGAAATATTGTACTAAAGCTATTTCTCAACACACCTGGGCTGAATTGCGTTCAATACCGAGAAAAAGTAAGTACGGATTGCAGCAATGAAAATGTGTGTTTTGTTTTGCGCTAAGGGCATGAATTCTAGGGATTTCTTTGGCCCAAAGTAGCCACCAGCTACGAGAAAACCGCATTTCATTTTGCGTATAAAGTTGCCACCCATCCCCTTTGTCGTATATACGAGGAAAAGAAGAGTAGAGCTGCCTTGGGTTCGGACACCAATTGTATCCCATTTGGGTGCCATCTCCTATAGGGTAAGTCTCTCTGGCACACCTCACAATTCGGCGTATTTTCTTAGTATTCGTGTTTGTTGTTGTATCCCTGTGTCGATTTGGCACGAAATTAACGCTCCAAAGCTAACAAAAAAAATCCACACCGAGCCCACTCAGGGGCCACCATCAGAGTGCAAAATTGGAAACACCGCGATTGGCAAAAAGTTGCCCTTCTTCACTTCCCCTGCGCCGTAGTGCTGGTGTCAGTGGGCCAGCAATCGTCCACGGGTGCTCGTATAGTGGTGCTAAGGGAAAATATAATAAAATTGGAAAAATTGGGAAAATATAACCCGCGATACTCATTAGTGAGGCCTTCAGCCGTATAAGAATAGTTGACTAGTTTTGTGCTCAGGGTGTCGGGAGCTGCGTGGCAGAACTAATTTACCACATAAGTACATATATGTATGAAAGTTAGAAAAAAATAAGAACTTCGGTTTTAGTTAAGTGCACAAAGAGTCCTGAATGCACGAACAATGTGTTAAACGCGTCTAAATGCTAATTCTGCATGCCGTCAGCCAAAAATATCCCAAACTTATATATATTCACTTAACCGAAACCAGCAACACTCATAATATACAAGTTTCAGCATCACCACACATCAACACGCGCATCGAAAGATCTTTCGTCGTGGGAGCTATGATGTAAGTGATCTCTTAAATTTTTATATATTTTCTTAGTAATACGTATCTGCAATAAGAAAAGTAGTGAACATAATTTTGGGTTTTGTGGGTTCTGTTTGGGTTTTGATGTGTGCAGAGTTCCAATAATTCTTTTTGTACAAATCGAAAGGTACTCAGAAACTCGCGCAAATACTTATATTGCCGCGTCTCCTTTTTTTATCGGTTGGCTCTTTGAACTTAAATTGAAGTACAAAAAAAAGGAGAATTAAATAAATGAATTATAGATTTCTCGTTGCCTTCCGCCTAAATGCATACGTAAAATTTAAATTTTCTTTGTAACTAACGTTAGCCCAGGATTTACTAAATTAGTTTACGTGTATAAATTTACATACATACATAAGCACGTACTTATATTTATAAGCATCCATCACACGTACATAATAATTAATTGTACTTTTAGCGCGAGCTCTTCCACCTGAGCCTTAATCTCTCTGCTCTGATTAATATATTAATTTTTATAAGTACTCAAATTGAAATTTAAGCATTTTCATACCTATTGTAGTTATACCCCTACGTCTTGAAATAAAATTGGAGTTTGGTTTAGTTAATGTTGTGTGAAAACTAAACATGAGTTAAGTTCTTAAAGACGGGACCATGCACCGATCCACTGTGGATATGGACGTCAGCCGCTGACGATAGTTTGGTTGAAGGGATCACCTTGAAGACTGGTCCTAGCTCAAGAGTGATCATGGTAGGGTGGGCGTTTCTGATGTTGCTCCCCCATCTCGCAACATCGACACAACCGACTGGTCAGCCATGGTAAGGGTCATCAGCTAGTTCCTTCTTTCCTGTCTCCTTTCCTATCAGCAATCTTCAGTGCGTAGCCCTCTTCCTCTCGTAATCCAGTATTCATTACCCCTATTCCCCCCTCAGCTAAACCAGCACGCGATCTTTTTTTATTGTTTTATTTTGGTAGCGCAACTCGAGCATACACCCAGCAGTCAACATAAACCCCACCCAAGCCAACGATGCTGAGCCGGTACAAGCGCGTGCTCTGCTGAGTGCACCCTACATCCGCTCGATAAAGCTTACAACGTTAAATGCTACATGACAGGTAAAATTCAAAAGTGTATGAAACAAGATGTCGAATTTCGACAACTGGGCGATACTAGTCAGAAGAAAATCCCTCCCTTAAGTACCTCCCGCTTATTTACCAAAACCCGCATAAGTACCTCAATTTTTCATGCGCCACTCATAATTTTACTTATAATTTTCCCCTTTTAAGTGCTCTTTTAAAATTCTTTAAAATATTTACGTATTTTCAAATTCAGTAGCAGCGCTACACACCTTCGGTAAAAAAAATTCTAAAAAATCAACGGTAACTTTTAGCCACTTGAAACTTGCACATTATTACACTAAAATTGAATGGGCTATAAAACTGTATACTTAAAAAACACTTCTGAGAAAAAAAGTTTAAAATTATGATGAATTTTTTTAAGTGTTCTACAAAATCATAAGCTTATGTTTATATGGTATTTGTTAGGGAATGAACTGCATTTTTAATTGATTGAAAAACCTTAAAAATTAATAAGTAAACATAAGTGGCAAACAATATCATTTTGAATTTGGTACAAAATGATATGTCCAACTTTGACTTTTTAAACCATTTAATTCTTGTAAAAATTACATACCATTGCAAAAAATATTTTTCTTAATAAAGTTTTTCTTTACTTGTTTATGTGTTTAAATAATGCTACGATTTTGGTTTTAAACTATGTATACTTCAGTAAATGCTGTTATTCAAGTATTTATGTAAGTTAACAAGAAGATGTAACTACATCAGTAATTATGTTCGCTTAAATACCCGCATCGAGGTACTCACTGTGAAAGTGAAATAAAGCCATAATGGCATTATTGCACCTTTTGATACTTTTTAAAGTGAAACTTCTTCTTCTTCGGCGGTATCGCAAAAATGGAGAGTGAAATTTTAAAACTGAAAGCATTACAGGAGTGAGAAGGAAGATATATGTAGGTAGTATAGGGAAGGGGAAAAAAGAAATAAAGCGACGCATGACGGGTACGAGCACCTACATATGTATATATGTATGTTTGAATGCACGTATGTATGAATACATATATATGTATGTATGAACGACCTCATTGCGCATTTCAGCTCTGAAGCTACTAAGCAATATATGTATAAATGATGCAAGCGTGCTTCGCGTAACTACATCCATTCGTACATATGTACATATGTTTGTATGGATATACATATCTTCTTCTTCTTCTTTTTTGGCGCTGTAACCGCCTAAGCGATTTTGGCCGAGTTCAACAAAGCACGCCAGTCGTTTCTCCTCTGTGCCAACTGACGCCAATTGGAAACGCCAAGTGAAGCCAAGTCCTTCTCCACCTGATCTTTCCATCGCAGTGGGGGCCTCCCTCTTCCTCTGCTACCACCAGCGGGTTCCGAGTTGAATACTTTCAGAGCTGGAGCGTCGGTGTCCATTCGAACGACATGACCAAGCCAGCGGAGCCGCTGTATTTTAATTCGCTGCACTATGT
>NW_016157551.1:84976-108622 GCF_001687245.7 Rhagoletis zephyria
ACCTAGTACTGCATACTACCATGTTTCGTGCCCCGGCGAAGTCGATCAGCCTCAATCCGTTGTCGGACGTTTCGTCGTGGAGGCTGAATTTTCCGACGGTGGTTCCAAAGACCCCTTCCTTGCCCACCTGGCATTGAAGTCGCCAAGCACGATTTTGATATCATGACGCGGGCAGCGCACGCACGTGCTCTCCAAGCGCTCATAGAAGAGATTTTTGGATGCCTCATCCTTCTCTTCCGTCGGGGCATGGCCGCAGATGAGCGAGATGTTGAAGAATCTCGTCCCGTCACTGTATCTATGATGAAGCAAACGGGCTTTGTTGATGTACTGGTGGGCATATTGTATGTACTTATGGACAGCAATGTTTTCATGTATGTGCATATGTTTCAATGGTTGTATATATATATTTGTATGTATGTACATATGTTTATGTACATGTATATATGAGTAGTCCACTTGCAAACAGCGTTATGTGATTTTTTAATAGTAAGCCATAAATTAAAAAAAACCTCTACAACAACAAGTAACATCCAAATTGTATATTTCTTTTTATTATCTGAAAATTTGGATAAATAAGAGCCTAATAACATTAAAAATCAAAATCACAGTGTGGTAGTTTTTGCAAATCTTATATATAGAAATTAAATATAGCAAGTTTTGAAACAGTAAGTTTTATATAGCCAGCTTTTTTAAGAATTTCGCGTTCTGTCTTCCATGAAGGTTGGTCTGCTTCCTTTTTGAGACGTCTTCCACTAGACGCCGAAACTGCTACGTTTTCTTACAGTTTTCTAAGTTCATAAGAAGATGGAGACTTTTGAACTTGTATAAATACGTACAATAAATATTATAGCGAATTTTGGAATTATATATATACAAACAGTAAGTATTATAGCGACTTTTGCAAGAGTATCTAACATTTGATGCTGTCTTTTTCAGAATATATACGGATTTTGCACTATATTGTTAGTGGACATGAAACTACTTTAAATACTGATACGTTACCCACCAAAAACTAAAAATCGAAAAAAATTTACATAGCGCACTTTGCAAGTGGACTACTCATATGCATATGATGCAATAATACAAGGTGGTATCAGTTTTGACAGCTCGATTTGACACTGCCTTAGCTCAGTAGAATGAGAAGAAAAACGGGAAGAAATGAATCCCCATATGGGGAAAAAATGCAAAATTTCACATTTTCTCCTAAACAAAATTTGCTCTTTTATAGTATATGCGTTATGAAATGAAATAAAATGAGATAAAATACCTTTTTAAGAAAACAAAGTGTGTATACTGAGAAAAAATTGAAAACATTCAACTATATTAATGGGCAAAGAATAGTTAAAGAAGTAACACTGTTTCACGTAAGGCAGTGAATATGGCGGAATTGAAGCGAGAAGTTGCGAACTAATAACACCTTATATTATTGCATCATGATGTATGCACATATGTAGTACAAACGAAAACAAATCTAACAAGCTGCTCGGTGATATAAATGCGAACGGTACTGATTGTCAAAAATTATGTGTTTGTTGTACATTTGTTCATGTTTGTCATTGTGCGTGTAATTTTCTAGAGTAGTTTTGTGCTCTAGCTATCTCCTTGTATTAACTCGTCCTTCGTTGGTATACTCTGATAAACATATGTGAGGATAATAGCAAGGCCAACTTATATAAGGTAGTGTTACAGGAGCAGTTGAAATTTTCGTAAAAATTAGATTTTACAATGAGACTGCTCGCAAAATTGCAATGTTTGTGGATAAAACGTCACACTTCATTGCGGATTGATTTGAACCAACGTTTTCGGCTTGCATTATGTCCAAAGGATGTGTTTGTTATAATTCATTCTGTCATTTACTACCATTATGCGTAGGCCAATTCATGAAATCATTTCATGCGTTTGAGTAGAAACTGAATGAATGAACACCATTTCATGATTTCAATTAACGCGAAATAGCGTTTATGCACTTAGTTTTTACTCCGGTGGATGAAATGATTTCGTGAATTGGATTACGCATACATGTGATACTTATGCTTTTAATTTATAAGGTAATTTTATGTTTTTATACTCTTGCTACCACATGAATATATGAATTCGTGATAAGAATATATGAATTCGCCTTGGAAGATAGAAAGCGAGTAAGAATAAATGCCGAACAAAGGAATTTGTCTTCTTTCAACAAAACAATCAAAAGTGCGTACGTTACTTACTACCTTGGTAATGGCGAATTCGTAAGGATCTATTGATTGCATTATAAACATTTTCATTTATTTGGTAAACATACAATTACATCCATTACAACCCGGTCTTATGGATGCTAGAAGTGCGAATTCATATAAGGTGGTGTTACCGGAAATTAATAAATAAATTATATGTATAGTAGGGTTATGATTTTTTTTAGATTAAAATGCCTGTGGTGGCAAACGATGGACTTTTGTATAAATTTCCAAAAAATAAAAAAAATTTTGATAAATTATAAAAAAACTCCCGCGCATAGCGGAATTTATTATCAGTTTCTAAGTGGAGAAAATTAATATTCAAACATGTTTTTCTTCTCAAATGTTTTATGGTTTTAAAGTAAAATAGATTCGTGGATTTAGTGCTGATACACATCGTTTTTAAATCAAAACTTGGTAGCCAAAAAGGAATTTCGGTCGAATTTGTATACTAGGTATGGGGCTTTGCCATGCAACAGCCTTGTAAATGAAATGAGTGTGCGCGAGAGGTATTTTCACGAACCAACAAGAATATCGCCAAAAAAGTAATATATGGACAAAAGTTCATTAAATGCAAGCACAGGCAAATCAAAATTTAAAAAAGTGTAATAAAATCATAACCCTAATGTATAGGTATCAGAAAATTAATAAGATGAAATGAAATTATTGTTTGATTTCTAACCAAACCTATGTATGTAACTCAATCGCCTAATGGTTTGCCAAACCGTAAACATATGTTTACACATCCAATTTTGTGAGTAGCTACCTGGTACTCACACCTATTTTAAGAAGTTTCACTTCTATCATGTGTACGGTGTTACACACGCATTTTTTTACAACTACAGATTGTTTATATTGTTTTTAAAAAATAAGTAAACAATGTTCCCGAACCGAAACGAGAAAATGCAAAATGGCGTGTAGTGCTGCCACTTTATTTATGTTTCGTAGTAATTCAGTTTTCAGTCTACTATGTTGAGTACTTTTCTGTTTTGTCATTAACAATTTTATACAAACTTCAACCTCATATGCATATGGGCAAATCAAAAAAATAGGTACACTTTCAAAAAAAACTTTATTTTTAAATTTGTGAGCACACCTATGTTTTATATATCATTTTATTCGTAATCTCTTAATAAATCGATTAATATAAGTGTAATTTATTTTCATCAAGTGCTTCAAAAGTTAGACGAGGAATAAGCATGAAATAGAAAACAAAAGAATAAGCTGGGTTGAAACTTCGCTGTTCAAGTTGTAAACTTTGAAGAAAGAGTTTGAAAGTTGAACACACTTAATTGGGATGTTCTAAATTCAATGGCATGCCCTGTTTTACCAGATTGGCTCCGGTTTTCGAGATAACGGTACTTGAAAATTTGATTAAATTTTAACTACTTTATAAATAACTCCCTCAGTTTGGAAGTTATTTTACTAAAATTTTGCACATAACAGTTTTTCAATATTACCTTAATTATTCCTTAAAATTATCGAAATAGGTTAACGTCAACATATAGCTCCAATACAACTGATTACTCAGATATGGGTATTTCCATACGTCGCATTCGTGACAGTCGTACGTTTCAATGTGATACAAACAAGGAATACTATTTGTTTTCTTTAACTTTTTTGAGCCATTGTATAGCACATAATTAGCTCTATATTTAACCGAAAAATGAAAGCAATCGAACTGCTGGGTCCTGAAATATAAGCATTTAAAGAGAGTGTCGTTATGTGACAAAAAATGGAAGTAGATTTTTTCTTTTCTTACAAAATCGCAAAACTCTGCGAATTGTGGATGGCCATTTTCATGACACTTATTTTAATATAATTTGGAGCAATTCTAGTTGTTTTAAGAGTTTTTTGAATTAATGCAACTTGTTTCAATTTTCTTTTACAACCCCAACTGTGAAACGTCACGTGACGTAGCGTTACGTTACATAAATTTACATCGTTATATTTTTGTTAATATTGCTTTTAAATGAATTTTTAACGCAAATAAAACATGTATTTTATGTAGAATATACTTTATATTTTGACTTCAGCGCCAATTCAGAGTGAATTTGTTGGAAATCTATGACTTATTATGTTTCAACTACATACGCCAAAGTCGAACCAAATCGGACCATAAATACGGTTTTTCGAAATATCTCAACCTTGGCGCCACCTAGGAAGACCATTTTACGCAAACATGATTTTACTAACATAGCCAGTATATATTTTAAAAAGCAGACAAATCGGCCCGTAAATACGTTAGATATAAGATCTTTATTTTTTTTGTCGTGGTGGACCTTCCGATGGAAAAACCCATATGTGTTTTTGCGCAATAACTCTAACTTCATATCTGAATAATAAATTGTATGCGTGCTATATGTTAAATTGAACCTATACTAAATTTTAACCTGTTTAATTGAAGGAGTTATAACGCAAAACAACGTCTCTGATCAATCAGTTGTATGGGAGGTATATGTTTTAGTGAACCGATTTCGATGATTTTATGGAATAGTTAAGGTAATATTAGAAAATGGTTATGTGCAAAATTTTAGTAAAATATCTTCAAAACCCAGGGACTTTTTTTATAAAATAGTTAAAATTTAAGCAAAGTTTCAAGTACCGCTATCTCGAAAAGTGGAGCCAATAGGGGAAAGCTTAGGACGCCATTGAATTCAGAAGGTTCCAATTAAGTAAAAGCAACTATCAGAACATTTGTCGAAAAAGTTGCTTTGATACCACTCACGAAATATTCTGACTAAAAGAAGGTGCATCATTAAAAGTAGTAAATCAGGGTTTTTACACACTTCTAGAGACAAATTTTTTGAAGCATTTTACACGGATATGTAATTTTATAAGGACTAGCAGTTATAGAAAGATTTAGATCGTTTCGACGTATTTTCCAAATGTGCCTTTAATTAAAGTGTTTTTTGGAATAAAAATTACGCTCAAGATCGCAAAATATTTTATCTTTAAAAGTTGGTTTATTCTGAAGGCACAGCTCTTGCTCAGGTATCAAATTATTCGTAATTGTTTGTAGTAAACAATACATACTTAAAAAGTTCTTAAACTTAAACCGAAAATTTTGAAAATTGTGAAATGTGGAATTACAGACTTTGAGTTACTTTCCATTTCGTTATTTTTTAATGCACACTTTTCTTACCTACTACATATGAAGTGTATACATAAGTACAAATTGCACATACAATTTCAAATCAGTATATGGTGTGCTTCAAAAGTTATGACATAATTAATTTTTCACCTCTTAAAAATTACATAAAAAATTCACTTGTTTTCATTATTATTTTTTATTTAAACACCTATAATTCAAAAGTTATGCAGCAAATTGATCCAAATTTTTTTTGAGGCTTCAAGTGTACGTCAATGAATTATATTCAAAGGCAACCAGCTTGATATAGTTTCCAACAGTGAAAATAAAGCTAAACAACACCAAGGTTACCTGTTTTTTAGATTTGCCCATATATACAGATACATAAATATACCGTCACTAGAGACGAATAAAGGCGCACGCGAAAAAAGACGCATGATAAAAATTTCGACGAAGAAAGACGCTTAACAAAGTTGACGGCGAAGAAAGACGCGTAAACCTATTTTCGCGGTCAACTAAGTTTGCGGGTGCAACAGTATTTAAATTATACAAAGAGTTTTTGGGGAATGATGTTAAAGTGACAATCCCTGGCCAGGTATGAACCTATGTTCGAAGTTTATCTTAAGCGTCTTTTTCGTCAATTTTTTACGAGCCTTTTTTCATCGTCAAAACACCAGCGCGCCTTTATTCGTGTCTAGTGACGATATCTTGCTGATTTAAAAGAAAACCTGATGTATGTATGTATATCATCAAAAGCAGGAAGAATGAAGAAAGCAACAATTTTTTATGTGGGGGGCGCGTCGCATTCGGCCGCGGGGTGGCGAACCAACGCGGACCATCGCTAACGAGACAACATTTACTTTTTATATTGAAATAAAATCGTATGGCTTTATTTCCATACATATGTAGAATTTTTGGTTATGGCTTCATTTGACTTTCCCCATGTAATTAAAGCCATATGGCCGTATTTCTCAATGTCATATGGCGTTATTTCCGCTGACTTCCAAGACGTATTAATACAATGTTTGGAAACTGTAATACTGCGGTATTCAAACTGTTTGTATATGCAGAGTTGCGACACATTGCAGCCATATATGTACGTTGCGTTTCGACAACTTTTCGGATGCGTTTTGGGAAAAGTATACATTGTCAATATTTTGTAGTTCGGTGTTATGGAACATTATACTTTGTACGTATGCATTGACGTTTTGGAAGTCAGCCTTCCTATGCCTTTATTGCACTGAACCGTACGCTAGTGTTGCAACCACTACTACAGTCATTACATATGTACATAGGTACATAAAGGCGTATCACGAAAAAAATTTATCGTGTCACTTTTATTTGAACACTTATGTCGAGAAGAAGTTGTGGATGTAAATCTTTTTACGCACCCGCTAAAAAGTTCAAATTAGCGTTTTTTGCTATAACTTTCATATTTGCTATCTGATTTTTTAAATATTTATGTCACCGAAAAGGCCTCGCTCAGAACTATAACCAAACCCTTTTTAGCAAGGTGGTCATCGGTTTTTGAGAGCTTTGGATTTATAGTTAGTATAAAAATAAATATCTAGGTATAGTAATTCAAAATTTAGTGAAGTATAGCTTAAAAGTCCTGATCGAGACCTTTTCAGTGACATAAAGATTTAAAAAAAATAAGAAAGTTATAGTAAAAAAACGCGATTTAGCGGGTGGCTAACAAATTTTCTTAAAACCCAAAATTTCGACAATATTAAGCTCGAACATCTACCTGTCCCTACATGACTACGCCCGTGCATGTGTGGAAACACTTAGGGCCGGTTGTTCATTGTCTGGTTATCACTACTACAACACTATCGACGTTTTCGACATCATGCATATAACATGTGATATATAAAGCATTCGGTGTCTTTAACCGGAGCTTCTATCTTCGATTTGTGTTATAGCCCAGTTATGCATACTCCCTGTGGGGAAAATCCCTAGTTCTGAACTGGTGCGCTTCTAGTACATTTAGACCCAGTACTGGTTCGCGATAAATCTCTTTTGCATGCAAGAAACTGGCGAATTTAACATGGCGATGTCCTAGGAAGTGTCAGTTGCCCCCCGCTGCATCCCTTTTTCGATAGTTCCGAACTAGACCTAAATTCTATAGTTCCGAACCAGTTCGGAAATCGACAGACGAAAGAAAAAAGTATCATGATTTTTCAATCTTTTTGGTTCATCCGTGGCGCGATTTTAAGTTATTTTGGAAGAAATGTGTTTTCAATTTGAAACTAAATTTGTTTGAATGAAGAAATGTACGTTTACATACCTGTAGCTCAGTTTGCAGAGCTGCTCCCTGTTATTTCTTAGATTCCAGACGGTCCCAAGATGTTGAAATGTTAACACAAATTTTAGTTTTGTATTACCAAGCTATGAAAAAGCATCTGCGAAGCACAGAATAGAGGCGTATTTGAACGAAAAAGTCGCCGAACACATATCTATGTAAAGTAAATAAGCCCCCCGCTGCATCCCTTATTCGATAGTTCTGAACTAGTTCTAAATTCGACAAATAAGATCTAGTTCGTTCTGCATCCCTTTTTCTATAGTTCCGAACCATTTCTAAATTCGTCACTTTAGATATAGATTTCTAGTGAAAAATCTGAAAAAAATTTGATTTTTAAAAGTACCACTTTTCGCCGATTTTCGACTGGTGGGGATCTAGTTCCTAAATTGATCACTAGNCTGCATCCCTTTTTCTATAGTTCCGAACCATTTCTAAATTCGTCACTTTAGATATAGATTTCTAGTGAAAAATCTGAAAAAAATTTGATTTTTAAAAGTACCACTTTTCGCCGATATCCGACTGGTGGGGATCTAGTTCCTATCGGACTAGTTCCTTTTTGGCGATAAAGACCTAGTACGGAACTAGAAAATTGATCACTAATCCGCGGTTTCCCTGCAGGGGCTTGCACTGCTATACCATTTTTACGTAAAAATCAAAAACCAACAGAATTCTACAAGTGACNACTAGTTCCTTTTTGGCGATAAAGACCTAGTACGGAACTAGAAAATTGATCACTAATCCGCGGTTTCCCTGCAGGGGCTTGCACTGCTATACCATTTTTACGTAAAAATCAAAAACCAACAGAATTCTACAAGTGACGTGCTATGCGTTGGGTAACCGCTTACACGCAAAGCCCATTTAACAGATTCTTATGTGACAACTCTCATGCAACGCTAAGTATGCATAACTGGGCTATTGATCAGACATTGAAACCGGCCCTTATATGTGCATACGTATCAGGGATGTCACTCTTTTAATGCTAATTCCCCCAAATTCCAGAAAACATTCCCTATTTCCAATGGTATTCCCCCAAAATAAATTTTTCTACTTACGGCACTTCATTTTCATTTTTATAAAAAAAACACAAATAAATAAAATAAAATAAAAACTTTTTATTATACAACGCTTTTATAAATGGACTAAAAAGTAGAAAATAATATTTCTCAGTCCCACAGAATTTGTCTTGATAACTTTTGATTTTGAAATTTTAGCAAAAGTCATTATAAACAATTAATGACATTGAAAATGAAAAGCGTGGAGCGCATGCAGTACAAAGCATTCGACTTCATTGACAATAGTCAAACTACATAACATTCTACACGGATATGTAATTTTATAAGGACTAGCAGTTATAAAGAAAGATTTAGATCGTTTCGACGTATTTTCCAAATGTGCCTTTAATTAAAGTGTTTTTTGGAATAAAAATTACGCTCAAGATCGCAAAATATTTTATCTTTAAAAGTTGGTTTATTCTGAAGGCACAGCTCTTGCTCAGGTATCAAATTATTCGTAATTGTTTGTAGTAAACAATACATACTTAAAAAGTTCTTAAACTTAAACCGAAAATTTTGAAAATTGTGAAATGTGGAATTACAGACTTTGAGTTACTTTCCATTTCGTTATTTTTTAATGCACACTTTTCTTACCTACTACATATGAAGTGTATACATAAGTACAAATTGCACATACAATTTCAAATCAGTATATGGTGTGCTTCAAAAGTTATGACATAATTAATTTTTCACCTCTTAAAAATTACATAAAAAATTCACTTGTTTTCATTATTATTTTTTATTTAAACACCTATAATTCAAAAGTTATGCAGCAAATTGATCCAAATTTTTTTTGAGGCTTCAAGTGTACGTCAATGAATTATATTCAAAGGCAACCAGCTTGATATAGTTTCCAACAGTGAAAATAAAGCTAAACAACACCAAGGTTACCTGTTTTTTAGATTTGCCCATATATACAGATACATAAATATACCGTCACTAGAGACGAATAAAGGCGCACGCGAAAAAAGACGCATGATAAAAATTTCGACGAAGAAAGACGCTTAACAAAGTTGACGGCGAAGAAAGACGCGTAAACCTATTTTCGCGGTCAACTAAGTTTGCGGGTGCAACAGTATTTAAATTATACAAAGAGTTTTTGGGGAATGATGTTAAAGTGACAATCCCTGGCCAGGTATGAACCTATGTTCGAAGTTTATCTTAAGCGTCTTTTTCGTCAATTTTTTACGAGCCTTTTTTCATCGTCAAAACACCAGCGCGCCTTTATTCGTGTCTAGTGACGATATCTTGCTGATTTAAAAGAAAACCTGATGTATGTATGTATATCATCAAAAGCAGGAAGAATGAAGAAAGCAACAATTTTTTATGTGGGGGGCGCGTCGCATTCGGCCGCGGGGTGGCGAACCAACGCGGACCATCGCTAACGAGACAACATTTACTTTTTATATTGAAATAAAATCGTATGGCTTTATTTCCATACATATGTAGAATTTTTGGTTATGGCTTCATTTGACTTTCCCCATGTAATTAAAGCCATATGGCCGTATTTCTCAATGTCATATGGCGTTATTTCCGCTGACTTCCAAGACGTATTAATACAATGTTTGGAAACTGTAATACTGCGGTATTCAAACTGTTTGTATATGCAGAGTTGCGACACATTGCAGCCATATATGTACGTTGCGTTTCGACAACTTTTCGGATGCGTTTTGGGAAAAGTATACATTGTCAATATTTTGTAGTTCGGTGTTATGGAACATTATACTTTGTACGTATGCATTGACGTTTTGGAAGTCAGCCTTCCTATGCCTTTATTGCACTGAACCGTACGCTAGTGTTGCAACCACTACTACAGTCATTACATATGTACATAGGTACATAGAGGCGTATCACGAAAAAAATTTATCGTGTCACTTTTATTTGAACACTTATGTCGAGAAGAAGTTGTGGATGTAAATCTTTTTACGCACCCGCTAAAAAGTTCAAATTAGCGTTTTTTGCTATAACTTTCATATTTGCTATCTGATTTTTTAAATATTTATGTCACCGAAAAGGCCTCGCTCAGAACTATAACCAAACCCTTTTTAGCAAGGTGGTCATCGGTTTTTGAGAGCTTTGGATTTATAGAATAAAAATAAATATCTAGGTATAGTAATTCAAAATTTAGTGAAGTATAGCTTAAAAGTCCTGATCGAGACCTTTTCAGTGACATAAAGATTTAAAAAAAATAAGAAAGTTATAGTAAAAAAACGCGATTTAGCGGGTGGCTAACAAATTTTCTTAAAACCCAAAATTTCGACAATATTAAGCTCGAACATCTACCTGTCCCTACATGACTACGCCCGTGCATGTGTGGAAACACTTAGGGCCGGTTGTTCATTGTCTGGTTATCACTACTACAACACTATCGACGTTTTCGACATCATGCATATAACATGTGATATATAAAGCATTCGGTGTCTTTAACCGGAGCTTCTATCTTCGATTTGTGTTATAGCCCAGTTATGCATACTCCCTGTGGGGAAAATCCCTAGTTCTGAACTGGTGCGCTTCTAGTACATTTAGACCCAGTACTGGTTCGCGATAAATCTCTTTTGCATGCAAGAAACTGGCGAATTTAACATGGCGATGTCCTAGGAAGTGTCAGTTGCCCCCGCTGCATCCCTTTTTCGATAGTTCCGAACTAGACCTAAATTCTATAGTTCCGAACCAGTTCGGAAATCGACAGACGAAAGAAAAAAGTATCATGATTTTTCAATCTTTTTGGTTCATCCGTGGCGCGATTTTAAGTTATTTTGGAAGAAATGTGTTTTCAATTTGAAACTAAATTTGTTTGAATGAAGAAATGTACGTTTACATACCTGTAGCTCAGTTTGCAGAGCTGCTCCCTGTTATTTCTTAGATTCCATTCGGTCCCAAGATGTTGAAATGTTAACACAAATTTTAGTTTTGTATTACCAAGCTATGAAAAAGCATCTGCGAAGCACAGAATAGAGGCGTATTTGAACGAAAAATTCGCCGAACACATATCTATGTAAGGTAAATAAGCCCCCCGCTGCATCCCTTATTCGATAGTTCTGAACTAGTTCTAAATTGGAAAAATAAGATCTAGTTCGTTCTGCATCCCTTTTTCTATAGTTCCGAACCATTTCTAAATTCGTCACTTTAGATATAGATTTCTAGTGAAAAATCTGAAAAAAATTTGATTTTTAAAAGTACCACTTTTCGCCGATTTTCGACTGGTGGGGATCTAGTTCCTAAATTGATCACTAGTCCGCGGTTTCCCTGCAGGGGCTTGCACTGCTATACCATTTTTACGTAAAAATCAAAAACCAACAGAATTCTACAAGTGAC
This sequence comes from Rhagoletis zephyria, assembly GCF_001687245.7. Classification (NCBI taxonomy): domain Eukaryota; kingdom Metazoa; phylum Arthropoda; class Insecta; order Diptera; family Tephritidae; genus Rhagoletis; species Rhagoletis zephyria. The sequence goes on from NW_016157551.1 coordinate 96,953, forward strand.
GTGCTATGCGTTGGGTAACCGCTTACACGCAAAGCCCATTTAACAGATTCTTATGTGACAACTCTCATGCAACGCTAAGTATGCATAACTGGGCTATTGATCAGACATTGAAACCGGCCCTTATATGTGCATACGTATCAGGGATGTCACTCTTTTAATGCTAATTCCCCCAAATTCCAGAAAACATTCCCTATTTCCAATGGTATTCCCCCAAAATAAATTTTTCTACTTACGGCACTTCATTTTCATTTTTATAAAAAAAACACAAATAAATAAAATAAAATAAAAACTTTTTTTATACAACGCTTTTATAAATGGACTAAAAAGTAGAAAATAATATTTCTCAGTCCCACAGAATTTGTCTTGATAACTTTTGATTTTGAAATTTTAGCAAAAGTCATTATAAACAATTAATGACATTGAAAATGAAAAGCGTGGAGCGCATGCAGTACAAAGCATTCGACTTCATTGACAATAGTCAAACTACATAACATTCTACAGCGAAAGTACAAATTTGAGATCGATTTTAAGCGGTCGTTATTAATATACCCACATACATACATATATTACTCTTCAATTTGAAATCAGGCCTATTAATGCGCCCCACGGTTTTCATTTTCAATGTCATTAATTGTTTATAATGACTTTTGCTAAAATTTCAAAATCAAAAGTCATCAAAACAAATTCTGTGGGACTGAGAAATATTATTTTCTACTTTTTAGTCCATTTATAAAAGCGTTGTATATTAAAAAGTTTTTTTATTTTATTTATTTTCTAGTTTTTAGTCTTATCTGTACAAAATTTTGTAATAGATATTAAAATAATTTAACTTGCAGTGAAAGAGAACAGACGACTATACAAGTACAATGTTGTTTGCTCACATTTAGTATAAACATACATATTTATGTACATACATACATATAGCAGCAGTTTATTTCATTTAAAAAATGGCGTGTCGTCCATCTCCGCTGTGACGTATATAAATAGTGCATATATTTAGGCGCAATATTTAACTTCTTCTGGCGGGCGACATCTAGAGTCTTCTAATTGATATCTAGACTAGGTTGATATCTAGAATTTTCCATAAATAGCTTTGCTACATTTATAGTAGGTGCATTCTTTTGCAACCGAGGTACAAAAGAACACTCGCTTAAATAACGAAATACACGCAAAGCAACAACACAAACTCGGCAATTTATCCGAGCTCAGCCAGGTCGGTTAAAAAATACGCGACCTGAAGGCTAGTGTTGGTAAGTGAAACAACTGCTCTATTGCGAATTGTTAATGGGAAAGTGGAGAGGGAAATTTTTGCTTCCTTTTAAACGTGTCTTATATTTTAAAAGAGTATATATATTACGCAAATACCTCGCATAATTACTCATTTAAATTGGTTTTTGTATCTATATCCCGTTAAACTAATCACATTTTCTTGCCAGCTACCAACAGGGTTGCTTAACCTTTAACTGTAGAGGTGGTGGTAAAATTTACCCCCTCTTTAAATTTTTTTGAATTAATCTCTTATGTTGCGCTCCAGCAACTTGATTCTCTCAGTATCTTCTAATTTCGTTGTCGTTTTGATCAGTTATGTTTTTTCTGTGGAAGGTGTAGCGTGGGCGGAGAAATGCTGATGCTGGTGTAAAAATTACCACACCTCAACGTTTATACAACCTTTTCTTTCAAGGAAGGTTGACCTGTGTTTTTTTCTGTTTAATCTTCCGATTAAAATGATGTGTGCGCCCTAATACTATCTCCGCTTCATAGTTGCCTTCTCCCTGCGGTATTTTGGCTACTGCAAAAAGAAAGTGGAGAAAGGAAGAACACTCCAATATCAACCGTCTAACCGAGCGCACACGGGAAAACGGCCACCGATTTTTTACATACGTATATGTACACATACCTAATTAAGTTTACTTAAAATAAAAAGATTTATAACGTTTTCAATATAAAACGCGAGTGGTTTTATTAAAAGTGAACGCGAGAAAATCCTTCTCGCGTTGCTATGGTCCTTCTTCGCCATAACGAAAGGCACCTATGGGCATATGAACGCAACAAGCAATACAACAAGCGAAGACAATTTGGAAGTGAACATTTAGTACAAAGCACAAAAGTGATCACCAACAAAAGCCTAAATGGAGTGAACTTTAGACTGGGTCACTACAAGTGTACATACATAAAAACAAACACCAGAAGCAAACATAAAATAACTTTAAAGTACATATAACAAATATGAAACACTAAAAGTATACACAGTGAACAGAAAAACAAAACTTTAGTTAACATTTGTTCATACAGATACATAAACAACTACAAAAACGAAAACATATTCAGAAACACCAAAAGAAAATCGCAGCAAAGAGGAGTAACAAAACAGGCAAAGGAAGCTAGCATCCACCAGGGAAGCAGCTGCACCACACCGACATTAGTGACCAGCACCAGCAAAATCACCAGAAACACTACCTGAGACAACAACAACTGCAGAGCGGTAAAAAAGCGCGAAAACTAAAGGGAAGTAAAAAAGACAATACAGTAGAGATTTTAATCAGATATTTAACAATTTTATACCCCTTACAAACCTACATGCATATGTACATATATACCACCAAAAGAAATAAAGTCAGCTCTATTGTCACAAAGATAACTAGTATCAAATCAGTTCAGCTTACCCAGTTAGCGCCTAAATATACCTACGTACAAACATACGTATATGCAGGCATACATATATACATGCATGGTGATCCCCTTACCTACCCTCTTATATGCACCTGATCATCCATTTGCGCATAAATACAAAGCGCCTGCTCAAACCAAATTAGCGTGCATTCCAAAGCACAGCTTTTAAAAACATTGGCGCGTATTCATAGTCCAGCAACTAAGTCGAAACTAACAAAGTTGCAACTTAAATTTAAGTACCAACTTAAAATTCCAAATAGTAGATATCTAAATGTTATGCACAAATTTACTTTAAAAGAACTAGCGTGAAACTGATATTATTTGAAAATTTATCTAAATTATTCCAGTTATAAAATTGTGATGTAGCTTTATTCGAATTGTAATACGCATTTAATTTCATCTTCCGATTAAAATGGATCGATCTTTGTAAATTTTAAACGGAGATTATTCAATATTATCAAAATCACCCTCTACCAACTTAATTTTTACATATTTCGTCTGTTTTCCCTTAATTTGATAAAATACTTCTTTCTAGTTACGACTTAGTTGCAGCTGCAGCCGAAACTAAATTTTAAGCTGGTACTTAGCCAGAAAAGTCGAAACTAAGGCGACTATGAATAGCTTTAGTTGTGACTTAGAATAGTTTCGACTTAGTTGAGTACTAAATATGACTATGAATATGCGCCATTCTTACTTGCTAACAAATATTTTTGGCTTACGTTTTGCGCCTATTTTTCGCCCCCACAAGCAGTGCAGCTCTCAGTATACTGCAACTGCACAACCATAGGCACATACATACATACATATAGATTCTGCGCTCCCAGCAGTACTAACTATTGGTTGGTCATTTACAGAACTTTGTTTTTCTGAAGTTTTCGCATAATCGTACGTACATATATACGTACTAGCAGACCCGGCGAACTTCATCCCGCCCAAAATTCTTATATATTTTATTGAAAATTTTTGGTCCAACATTTTCACCAACAATTCACGTTTACGATTTTCATTGGCACATTTGTCTGCTAAGATTAAGGTTTGGTGGTCATTTGCCGCTTTAAATAACTTAAGGAAAGTGTTATATCCGTTCTTGAAATTCTCCAGTGTGCGAATCATTGTTCTACAGAAATGCAGTATACATATACTTATTTCAGACGAAATACCTTAAAAGTTTGAACGCATAATAGTATTGGAAAATCACATCCATTGGGCCAATTGCAATGCAGGACCGTCGATATACTCAATGGTGCAACAGGTCGATTTAATCTGACCTTCACGGCCCCTTTTCTCACTTGGCTATTTTTAGTAATACCTCGACTTCAGCACCACTTGGCAGCACGTTTTTGCAATAGTATTGCATACATATTTAAAACATTAGCCAAATCGGATCATAAATAAGATTTTTAGTAATAACTCAACTACAGCGCCAACTGTCGGATTAAATTGTGAAACTAAACCATCCAGAGACCCACTCAAATACACAAAAAGTTTCGTTAAAATCCGTACAACCATTTAGGAGGATTTCACTCACAAACACACCTACAGGAGAATAAAAAAATGCATTCAAAGATAGCTAAAGGTAGCTTTGTAGCCCTCACACCCCTTTTCAAATAGCCCAAATTTTCTCCATGGGTACGGGCTTGATTTCAACTATATGTGACCTGGTCTACGGAAAGGGGGCTTAGGTGTCAAAAAATCAATTTTCGCTTTTTGGTTGATTCGGATGGAAGATGAGATGCTTTTTCACGTGGTGAAAAGCAGAAAATCCTAACTTGCTTAGAAGTGTACTAAAAATGTAGAAACAGAAACAGTAAACGTCACTTCTTCAGTGTTACTTTTTTAAATGTTCCACACTAGCAACTTACACGATGAACTATAATAATATTCCGACCAAAAACAACACTTACTGGACCAACAACAACACTTACTGGACCAACAACAACACTTACTGGACGTCCGGCGCGGAGAACAATTAACGAGATAATGAGAAACTGACGAAACGAGTTGCTTACTTTTAACAGCTTTTTCACAGAAAACTAGTTTTCGCACGTAAGCTCCCCTTTCGTAGACCAGGTCACATATATAGATATCTCCATACGAAGTTCCAGTACTGTACCATGAAAACTTTCAGAGATATGCAGTATAAAAACTCGATTTATATGGGAGGAGCCACGCCCCCCTTTCCAACAGCTGCCCTCTTTCTTCATGAGTATGCGATTGATTTCGTATATCTCCATACCAAGTTCCAGAACTCTACCATGAACACTTCCAAAGATAGGCAGTATGAATAATTCGGTTTGTATGGAAGATGCCACGCCCTCTTTTTCCAGTAGTTCCAATTTTTCTTCAAGAGTATGCGATTTATTTGGTACATCTCCATACAAAACTCTATTACTCTACCAAAAAATTTCCAGAGATAAGCAGTATGAAAAATTCGGTTTGTATGGGAGATGTCACACTATATATATGTTACTATAGCTAAAATTTTTCTCCAAGGGTATGCGATTGATTTCGTATATCTCCATACCAATTTCCAAAACTCTACCATGCACACTTTCAGAGATATGTAGCATGAGAAATTCGGTTTGTNGTACATCTCCATACAAAACTCTAGAACTCTACCAAAAAATTTCCAGAGATAAGCAGTATGAAAAATTCGGTTTGTATGGGAGATGTCACACTATATATATGTAAAGCTAAAATTTTTCTCCAAGGGTATGCGATTGATTTCGTATATCTCCATACCAATTTCCAAAACTCTACCATGCACACTTTCAGAGATATGTAGCATGAGAAATTCGGTTTGTATGGGAAGTGCCACGCCCCCTTTACATATAGATTTTTTTCAGCCTAAAACCATCCTTGGGACACGTGCGGCAGGTGGCAGTTTCAAAAAAATCGGTTCAGCCGCTCTCGAGCCTTGCGAAAACTAACAAACGGCTTTCTAAATATATATTAGTTGAGATATATTATATATTATAATTATATTTTGACAGTATCCGTTGTTTCTGATTACTTAAAGCTATTTATATTCAAAATTGCATGAAAATTGGAAAACAGGAATCAAATCGGACCAGGAAGCAAATCGGACCATAAATACGATTTCTTCGAACAGATCGGTCCCTGGTCGACTTCTCGGACAAAATGGATCATATATGCTAAAAAACTACTTACGTACCGAAATTTAAGCAAATCGGACCATAAATGCGATTTTTTTGGAATAGATCGGTCCCTGGTCCACTTCTCGGAAAAAAAATTCACATATGCTAATACATGCTAAAAAGCTATCTGCGCACCGAATTTTAAGCAAATCGGACCTTAAATTCGATTTTTTCGAATAGATCGGTCCCTGGACCACTTCCCGGAAAAATGGGTCATATTTGCTAATATATGCTAAAAAGCTACTTACGTACTAAATTTTAAGCAAATCGGACTATAATAAGATCTTTTCGAATAGACCGGTCCCTGGGCCACCTACCCGAAAAAAAGTAAAATTTTTTTTATCCTAAAACATGGTGGTTACCGAAAGCTATTTGTATACAAAATTTCATGAAAATCGAACCAGCCGTTCGTGAGATTACCTGTTACAAAAAAAGGGACTTCTCTTTATATAATTAGTATAGAAGTATAGATAGAAGTGTAGATATAGATAAACATCATACATACTTACAAACGCTTGCATCTTCAATACTCAGTGAAACAATTGCGCTGCCGTTATATACATCTACATTCATATATACATAAGTACACATATTAAGCAAGTTAACCCAGCAGTAAATTTGGTGGTAATACCCCAGCAGCAAATTTACCATTTCCCAAAAATATCTACATACTGACAAAAAGGAACACTCTGCAACCACATTGAAAAAATATATATAAATATATATAACACGAAAATAAAAAATAAAACCCAGTAGTAAAATTCACTGGTCACAAAAATACGTACAGTCCACAAAAACACAATTAACCACAATTTGGTCAACTAAGAGCCTCCTTTACATATCAAGATATAAATTAATCTTCAAATATTCAAAATGCCAGCTGAACAAAGCCCCAACAATAGTTCGAAAATTCCCAGGAAATCAACCCCCGCCAAAATCTTTGAAAAGCTTCAGACTTCTGCCGAAGCAAAGAAATCAGAAAAAAGAAAATCTCATGACCCGTGTGCGCAAAAATTTAATATAGAAAATGATGGCTTTATGAGATATTGTGCCAGACTCACCTCTTCTCCCATAGAGGAATTCAAAGAGTCGGCCCTCGAAATAAAAGGAAAAACTATTGACAATCTCGTTACAAGCCGCATATGACTCACTTTTCCCAAAAGATGAGAAAGACCTTCCAGATAATTTTTTGGCGTTGGCGGAAGGCAAGTATCAATTTAGTATTGAATCTTATGAAATGACTAAAGCGAAGAACTTAGATCAACTCAAATTGATCCGAGCTATAAGTCCCCCAAGCTCTCACACCCGAGAAGCACAGAATTCGCACACAGATGAAAATCCTCACATGTATCTGCAACTCCCGCCATGTGATACAGAGATTTTCTACGGTGGTTATGAAGAATGGCAATCTTTCCGAGATATGTTTACCGCCGTCTACAGAAACCACCCCAAATTATCATCCGCGCAGAAATTATACCACCTCCGGTATAAAACAAAAGGGCAAGCCGGTCAAATCGTCAAGCAATTCCCTCTTAGCGACGAAAATTTCGACCTGGCATGGCAAGCATTAAGCGAGCGTTACGAAAATAAACGCATACTAGTGGATAACCAAATCCAAGTTCTAATGAATCTGCCTAGTGTTCACAAAGAAGATAGCCAACAAATTATTGATCTCCAAAGCAAAATAAAAACATGTCTGTCCATTTTAAATACTCAAAAGGTTTTGACAGACAGCTGGGACCTAATTCTTATACATATATGCGTATCCAAATTGCCCAAAGATACCGGAATACTTTGGGAGCGATCAATGCCCTCCAAAAAAAATCTTCCCCCATGGTCTCAAATGGACGAATTCCTAACGTCCAGATTTCAAGTGTTAGAAAGGGTAGAAATGAAATTCCAAAAACACGTAAGCAAGACTTCTGCTCTAATAAAATCCCACAGTAAAACAAAATCCTTTTATACAAATTCCGAAAAACGGTGTTTTCCTGTTATTTATGCGACACCCCACATCCGATGAAAAAATACCCCATATTTCAAAAATTCGCAATACAAAGGCGCATAAAATTTGTTAAAACTCATAAATTGTGTTCAAACTGCCTTGCTTTCAGTCATTGCTCGGCAGAGTGCAAGTCACCATTCGCATGCATGTATAGCCAGAAAAGACATAACTCCTTACTGCATGTTCACTCATCCAGAAGCCATTCCAAGAACACCATAAAAGAAAATATTAAGAAACCGATCAACCCCGATCGGCAGATACATGCAAGCTCTGGTCATACCCAAAAGACCATAGCCCCACCAAATAAAGAGCAAGTGAGCCCCTATGATCAGCACCCAACCAATACGCAAACTCAAAAAGTAATAGCGCAACACAGCACAGCGCATGCGATCACCAAAGATTGCCCCCAAGAGTTAACAAGCTTCAAGCCGGAAAAGCAACCCACCTGCTCAAACTCCGCGCATGTTAACTCGCTCCAAATTGCCAAAGAAAATGAACACTCACAGTTCGAAGTAGTTACAATTGGTGGATGTAACTCAAAACGCACTTAGAACGTATATGAACTAAGTATAATTGCCCGCAAGTCAAAGCGGAAGATAAATACCCAAGCTGTGATACTCAAGCAATTAACGCAGCAAATACCGACTTCCCCTATAAGTCGTATATGTATCAAAGAGTTCAATATCCATGAACTAGCTGAGGCCCACTTCAGCAAACCTGCACCCATAGATCTGGTTATTGGAAGCGACATACTTCCACAAACTCTCCAACCCGGAGCCCGAAAAATAAATAATAATGTACTAGCACAAAAAACTATATTTGGTTGGGTGATAAGCGGTTCCGCCGCCAAACTTTGAAAATAGAGGGCAATAAATAAGACCCTAATGCCATAAGCTCTAACCCATGAGCACCCTGTAAGACGCAAAACTTTGAAAACAAAGGGCAACAAATAAGACCCCACTAACTCAAAACATCTAGCTCCATCCCCTGAGCTTTCAATAATAAAGTCTGTTATTCCCCAATAATTAAAGAGATTAGGCCGCAAAGCAAACACCGCCTTCTGCATTATGTTTCGTATTTTCTAATTGCAGAACGGTTCAACAAAAGCAAAGAGACGATATACCCAGACAAGCAAGGTCGCTCGCACTATCCAGCTAAGGAATCATGGCTGCCATCATCCAGACACCTGGGACACTGCAAAACGCCCTATTCAGCACGTTTCTGCAGGGGGGGCAGTGTTTAATCTTCCGATTAAAATGATGTGTGCGCCCTAATACTATCCCCGCTTCATAGTTGCCTTCTCCCTGCGGTATTTCGGCTACTGCAAAAAGAAAGTGAAGAAAGGAAGAACACTCCAATATCAACCGTCTAACCGAGCGCACACGGGAAAACGGCCACCGAATTTTTACGTACGTATATGTACACATACCTAATTAAGTTTACTTAAAATAAAAACATTTATAACGTTTTCAATATAAAACGCGAGTGGTTTTATTAAAAGCGAACGCGAAAAAATTTATATATGATCTCTTGTATTTCTTTAGATATATATTTTTTGCTATGAAAAGATGCCCCAAGGCGTATTTATATAAGGTGGTGTTGTTTAATCAGCTGTGAGTAGCGTTTGATTGTCAAAATTTTATATTTTGCTAGTGAGTGAGTGAAAACGTGAGAGTGTTCGCATTTTATGTCGCTCTTTTTCATTCGGGGGAGAATTGCTGAAATTTGACAATGACCCGCTAAAAGCAAAAACAAAATACAAGTAATTGTTGTATTTGTTGAGTCAATACCACCTTATATGAATTCGCCTTGAGATGCCCGTTAAGCTTTAGATTAATTTTTATTTTACACTTTTTTATAAGTTTACTACGTGATGTTTTTGTTCTTGTGAATAATAAAAGCTTTGTGAAATAAAGTGGGACTTTTGTTGATTTTAAAAGAAAAAATAAAATTTTGTATTTATTTTACCTTAAAAATCTAGTAGATTAGTTTAAAAGACAAAATAATTATAATTTGTATTCAAATTTCTAACTAAAATTCGAAGGGGTAAAATTTACCACCAGGTCATAGACTATGTGCAAAAAATTCACCTCCATAGTTAAAGGTTAAGGCTAAAAAGAATCTTTACCCGCGTTGAGCGTTCTTTTGTCGCTCGCTTACAAAAAAAAAATGCAGCTAGAATAAATGGTGGTCTGGACATACAACATTCAGAGCGGCTGCAAATACAACATTGCAACAAGCGTAGTAAAATCGTGGAGCGCATGCAATACAAAGCATTAGATTTAATTGACAACATTCAAACAACATACATAACATAGACCTAAAATTTCTACAGCGAAAGTACAAATTTGAGATCGATTTTAAGCGGTCGTTATTAATATACCCACATACATACATATATTACTCTTCAATTTCAAATCAGTCCTATTACATGCGCCCCACGCTTTTCATTTTCAATCTCATAAATTATTTATAATGACTTTTGCTAAAATTTCAAAATCAAAAGTTATCAAAAAGAGTTCTATTGGACTGGGAAATATTAGTTTCTAATTTTAGTCCATTTATAAAAGCGTCGTACATTAAAAAGTTTCTTTTATAATTTATTTTATACTTTTTAGTCTTGTCTGTATAAAATTTTGCAATAGATACTAAAATAATTCAACTTGCAGTGAAAAGAGATCAGAAGACTATGCAAGCAAAATGTTGTTTGCTCACATTTAGTATATGCCTACATATGTACATACATATATATAGCAGCAATTAATTTCATTTAAAGAAATGACGTGTCGTCCATTCCGCTGTAGCGTATGTAGTGCATATTTTTGACTTCTTCTGGCGAGGCGACATCTATCGGTAGAGTTTTTGTAATTGTATGCCTTTGATATGATACCTACGACGAGGTTGATATCTAGACTAGGTTTGCCATAAATACCTTTACTATATTTATAAGCTCTGATCCAATACTTTTCGTGAAAAATCCTGTAAAACTGTCAAACAGCAAAATTACTCTCTGAAGTGAGAGTAAAAAGTGAGTAGCAACAAAAAGTACGGGACCAAAACAACCATTTTTCCTGTAAAAACGTCAACCAGTGATTGCTTGACACTTTTCTTGATTTTACCAGAAGAAAAAGTTCGGGTAAAATCTTGCAACTTCACTCTCTACACAACTCTCCAAAAGTCGCTCTCAATTTCAGGATTTTGGATAATTTTGGAGTACGGGAACATTTTTCCTGCAACTTCCTGCAAGTTCGTGTAAAATCCTGTAAGTTCATGGAGTACTGGATCAGAGCTATAGTATATGGTGGTATGAACATTGCAAGTTGATAAAAGCGTTGTAAAAATATCATTACCAGGGAACGGATTTTATGGAAATTGCCTTTTTTTCTGCTAAAGGGATAGAGTATATTCGATTAAGAATGTCCACGATTTAGCTTTCCCTGATTCCATATATACACATTTGATGCTGCCTTTTTTTGCCTTTTCTACCATTAAAAAAGTGATTATAGCATTTACAATTTTTTTTTAAGATTAAAAAATATACACATGCCCATGCGGCTTATAAAAGCACAGGGACCTCTTGCCAAATTGGTGTTGGAAAAATTCAAAGCCGTTCTCTCAGCTAACGTAGGCTTGGAGACAATAAGGGATGTGGACAAAATTGAAAAGGGCGAGGAAAATGCACTTATTCCTGATAATATGAACGTTTCAAGCGTTCCGTATTTAAATTGGGCTCCACTTGTTTCAACTTACGTCGAGCGCACATTTAGTCCTAAAAATCCGTTCCCTGATCATTACTTATAATGAGATATAAGTATAGTCTTTTAATAATACATAAACTAG